>NW_009194249.1:0-27752 GCF_000690835.1 Fulmarus glacialis
GCCTTCCACGAACCCATGCTGGCTGGGCCAGCACGGAGGAAGAAGGGTGGGGATTTGTTTTCCGAGGTGGCTGTTTGTATGGGCATTGATCTGCCCGTGGGAGGTGGTGAGTGATTTGCTTTGCATAATTTCTTTTTTTGCCTCCCTCTTTTCTTCACTGATTAAACTGTCTTTATTTTGACCCATGAGTTTTCGTGCTTTTATTCTTCCTCTTCCTTCCCCCAACCTGCTGAGGAGCGTGGGGGAATGAGAGAGCAGCTATGTGGGTGCTTGGCTGCTGGCTGGGGTCAACCCACCACACTGGTAAACTAATTTTAAGTCGATACTACATCAGCCTGAAGTGAGTAGAACTCAGCTCATATCCAAGATGTGTTAGTACCCGGGGTATGAGAAATGATTAGCATTGACAACTTGTGCAGCACGACTACTTCAAAGGTGACCAAAATCTCCCTCAAAACCTGCTGAATACACAAAACAGGTGAAGAAAATAAATTAAAATAACAAAAAAGCCTAGCAAAGCCACATGCCTCCACAAGAAGCAACACACATTAAAGTGGTGGTGCTATTTCTTCTATGAGATAGCGCGACTCTAAACGTTGCTAATGGAGTCAGTGGAGTGGCTTTTAGGAGTTCTTATGTTTGAGAGTTTCTTGAATTTTCTTTGACTAAAAATCTGATTTTACTATGCTGTATTTGAGTAACGTTGAATGTACAGTCATGTTCATAAAAGCTACAAACCCCAGAAACATAAAGGGTAAAATTGTGATTTTTATTATGACTACATTACTGTTCTAACCACAAGGATGCTTCAGCATGTTGTGACATGCACTCATATAAAATAATTTTGATGTTTCACCAGAATAGTATCCTATTAAAGATACAAATTGGCATTCTGTCAGTGTAACACATCCCTGAGGTCCTTCAGGAATTACTACTGAATTTCATTTTTCATTTAGTCAGCTACATGCTGTACATTTATTAACAAAATGAAACTTTGGTAGATCTGCAGTGAACTGTGTTCACCCTTCAGGCAAACAAGCCCCTCAAAGCTCAAGAGTTTTAGCTCACAAGCTGTCTGCTTGTCTTGCAAGTTTGCTTCTTTCTGCAAACCTAAAAGCACTCAACAGGCTGACGTGGAAGGGATTGCCTAGAGGAAATGTGAATATTTCAACAGTGAACCAGTGGAAAGCTTCTACAGTTGAAAACAAAGGCATCAAAAAATCCTTTCAGATGTGTCTTGGAAGGAAATCACTAATCATGATATTTAAATTATTTTTAGAAGAGGAAGTATGAATGAAGATGAGGTACAGATTAGTGGCTGGGCCAAAAACATTGTTAATGAGAAGTGAGAGAAGAGTAAGTGCAGGGACTGAAAACAATGGTCCAAATCACCAGAGAGACTGAGTTGGAGGAAAAACTGCAATCAACAAAAATACTTCCAAGCTGCGCTAGTCACCAAATTCTTGAGCAGGACTTTGTAAAAAATGATCAGAGACACCAAGAATCTATTTTTCATAGATGCTGGAAGAAAAGAGCGGAGATTTAGTTAGCACTAAGTGACTACAGAACAAGATGGGCTGGAATTTTCAATTACAGAAGGATATTCATTCTGGGAGTTGAGGATTCTGATGCACAACTCATTTGGGCATTAAAGTCGTATTCTTAAGGAATATTAAATGAATATTGTGTGACCTGGTCAGGGCTGACTAGATTTAAATGTTAGTCTTTTTATATACCAGCAAATCTGCATCTGCTGGCTGTGATCATCAAAAAAGGATCAGGAAGTTATGGAAAGATTTAGGTGCCTGATGCCAGTTAGACTAGAACTTGTTTGTCATAAGAACTGGTACCCTCAGGATCAGCTATTTCTGACCTGAAGAGCTCACAAGTAAATTACAAAAGCAGCATCCGCTGATGTAGGAGAACAGATAGAATATATTAGTGGATAGCAGTTTGAGAAAGATACTATTGAAATCGCATCACACACGTTAGATCAGGAGGAGAAGACTTCAGTGCAAGCATAGAAAGAACAGCTAGGGAATACAGTGCCTGAAATCAATAGGAGAGGAAGACCATGATCAGCTTGAAATACCGTTAGGTATTTGGAGTGAGAAGAAAATGATGGGACAGGGTGGGGGGGAGTAAATTTATTCATTTATTCACAGAAAGGAGGGTGTGAAGATTCCTGATAAGAGTGAAATAAGTGGTCTTATCTCACCTTGCCTACTTAAAACTTGATCAGTAATAACTGTGTCACTTGTAGCAAATCTTTATCTAGTCCAATTTTAAAGAACCTCCCCAAACAAACAAACTCCAAAATCAAACCTTCCAATCACAGGTTCTACAACCTGCACACATGCTTTTTGATGTTTACTCATTAAAATGATTTTTTTTTCCCCCCTAAGTAAGTCTCCTTTCCCAAGTGCCCCCTTGCAAGAGTTGACTGGACCTCATCAAGCTGCAGATCATTCAGATGTAGAAACAATCCAGGACTTCCTTCAAAACCCTTTCAGCTTGCTCAGAGATGTAGAACAATAAATCTTTCAATCTAAAAGCATTTGCAACTGTAAAAGAAAGGAAAGAGGAGATTCCAGAGCAATATTTTTAAATGCCTCTCCATGATTTCTAGCTGTACTTAAGGGGATCAAAACGACTTGCTCCAAAAGAGTTCTCAGAAGCTAAGGAGAGAATGAAAGACCAAGGTTCCTGTTGGAACACACAGAGGGGTAAGATTAAGAGATTTTTTTAATGTTTTTTTTCTTCCTTTTTGTTGTTGTTGTCGTTGTTACATCTCATACTAGTAATGGAGAAAAAAATGCACTTAAAGCTCCACAAGTACATTAAAATTTAATGTTCACCATAGTGGCTTAAAACCCTGATATTATTGTATTCCCAGGTGATAGTAATGAAAAGATCAGAGATGCAGGTTTCCTGGAACTGGCAGATTAGATTTAAGACACTCAAATCTGTGTGTCTCATTGCCTTTTGGTGATTTTGGTGTTAACATATTTTGCCAAACTTTCTATTACACAGGAAACAGAGGTATGGACAGTGCAGTTGATTTTTCTTCCTCAAATTCTATGTTGATCTGTTATCCATTCAGGAATACAATAGATGCCGTATTACATAGATTTTGCAAGTAAATCATACCAGCATAACAGACAAACTGCAGGAGGTATGCCATGTTTCCTCACAAATCATCAGCTTGGCAGAATCACTGCATAAGCCAAAAGCCATTTTTTTTTGAATTGGTGTAGTTTGTATCCTGCTGTGTAAGCAATCTTCTTCCTTAAAGTTATAATAGCTTCCTTCATAAAAGCCATTGTCTTCAAAGCATTTGTTTCATCTAGACAGTAATTTTCAGAGAGTGGATAACAAAACAATTTTCCTGGTATTTTCTTACAGCAATTAACTATAATGAAATTTAAGCGAATTACACGTTCAGCTACTATCAGCTATCTAGGTCTCTTGTTCAAATCCCAGTGATCTCATTCCCCAGCCCATTTTATACATGTACAGGTACCTTGATAATTGCTTCCAATGATTCTGTTCAATTTAGGAAGATCTACTTTGCAGCATTTGTTTCGTGTTTGATCTGATAAATGCTATGCTTGTACATAATTTTCTGTGCATCTTGCATTTCTGATTACATTTTCAATAGTCAAACTACAAACGCTGTTATTTAACTACAGATTTAATCTCAGGAACTACTTCAAAGTAAGTGAATCATTATACTTCACATTTCCGTTGTGTAAGCAGTTAGAGCTGGGCAGTGTAGTTAAGAACTCACTTAAATGAGCTTGGGTAGGCTTTAACCTGTCACACTCAGTCATGTAGTGTATCTTAGCTGAGTGGACAATAACTTACTAAATTGAGCAACTTGGTAATACTGGTTTGCCTTATCATATTACTAATAATACTGTTTTCTACTCAGAGGTCACATGCCACCTACCTTCTTAATGCTGCTTTGTGTTTTGCTGTGGCTCCTCCATTACAAGCTCAGTTTCTCCAAAAGTATTACAGCATTTGAAAATGTCTTTGCAATAATTCTTAAATCTGAAGAAGCAGCTGGAAAAAGTCATGGGGCAGAAATATCAGGATATTCCAGAAACTAGTTATGGTGGCAACAAGAAAAGCAATTCAAATCACTGCTTTGTATTCTGTAATGGTTGACTTGTTCTGCAACAAATGTTAACACCCCTGAGATGGAGCGAGAGCCACTGCTAGACTGTATAATACTTAGAATTCTGGCTTGAAGTGTCTAGAGGCATAAAAAATAGCAGAAAAATGGGAAATCCAAATGCTTTATAGCACTGAAATATTTTCTAGAACTTGTTGTGTCAGTCAAATGAGTAGGACATGGCTTTCTTGTTTTATATGTGGAAAATAAGCAGTGACATTGGCATGCTCTTTTAGTACAAAATCTTCCATCATAGAAGACTACAGGTCTGACAAGAAAGGAAAATAGTGAGTTTTCTGCTCTGGTGATTCATCATATAATTTTAGGCCTGCAACTAGAACAGAAACAACCACATCCTCAACTGTGACTCTTTCACCCTTACTATCTAATTGAAACCTTCTGTATCTATAAATAAATCATAAAAATCTCCTATCCGTATTAAGAAATCCTGAAGGCTTCCAAAACTAATTGGCCCTCTGCTGGGAAACATATAAAAATAAGAATGCTAAGTTTTTCCAGCAATATTTTGGTAAGCCTGTAAGTTGGCTTTGAGAGGTGGTGTAATCTCCTATTATGCATTACCTAGGAGATTTGCAAGCAGAAACTAGATGGCTTAGAAAGGGATATTATTTGACTGGAGAAAATGATATGGGAATATTGCCAAAGTGGAGATTCAATTATACAAAGAAGGGGGTGAATAATAAGAAAAAAGAAGATAAAATGCAACTGGAATATAATATTCTATTTGAGAAAAATTGAACAAAAGACTCAAACTGTTAAATCTTAATTTAAACTTTCTGGGAAAATACCCAGATTTTTTTTGGCGAGAATAATCTCTGGCTTTCCCGAACTAAGAATGATTCTAGACATTAGAAGTTAAAACTGGTATTCTTACTCTAAATAATAGGAAATTGTAAATGTCACTGTTGGTAGTATAGATATTTACAGTGGGTATGTTGCTATTACTTCAATTGAAATGAAAGCGAGACTCATCACTTAAAAATCCAACTATAAGTGTCCCTGGAAACTTGTTCCAAATTTGCTTACCCTTTAGGTCATGTAGCATCAGGTAATACCACAGTATTGCTTAAAAAAGGACAGATTATTCCAATTATTGCTCTTGCATGTTTCTTTCTGCATTAAACACAAACTTCAGAATATTTACCAAGGATTAGGTTTTGATACTATTGAGGGTAGATTTAAAAAGTATAGTGCTCAAGGACGTGCAGTCTTCAAATAGTCTCAGTACTTGCATAGTGAAAGCATACAAGATGGTGTAGGTAACTCCGCTGTGTATCTGTCCCACTTCTGAGGTAGGGAGAAAGGAATAGAGATGTGCCTTGCTTATCTTCCTCCACTCTCGAGATTGACTTTATATTTTACAGATTTTATATTGTGCTGATGCTAAGCACAGCACTATTTCCAGATATTCTTGCTTAGTAATATTTGTTTTGGTCAGGATGAAAATTCTAACTAACTCTTCAGAGCTAAGTAGTGATTAGTGACAATTTGGAAAATCCTCAGGTTTGCAGGTCCTGATTCTTATGAGGGACTTCAAAAAGCAACACAATGGTGCACAAGCAATTTGGGAGATTTTTGAAGTGTGTTGTGAGTCCTAATGCAACTACTGGGTATGCCGACTAGGAGTAGTGCTCTACTGAACTGATTGCTTACAAATAAGGAAGAAGCTCTGAGTGCTAGGAGATACTCAGATTGTACAACTCTTGAAGCATAAGACTGGTACAATCCCCCAAGCAGGAAGAAGAGCAGGCATAGCAAGCAAATGCTACAGAATGAGGCTGGCAAATTAGTTACAAATGGTAGAGAAAAAAATGGAATACTCAGTTATCTCCCTTTTTTCAGTCTTCACAGGTAAGGTCAGCCTATTTCTATGCCAAGAAGCAGTGATGAAGCATACAGTGGACCACTGATAGAAGAGGGCCAAGTTAGGGACCATTTGTACAAATTACAACAATGTCTATAGACATATGTTGTTGGGACCTTACAGGATGCATCAAAGGTGCTAATAGGGTTGGATGATGTCACTGCAAAGCCACTCCATCATTTTTGGAAGGTTATGGAGGTCAGGGAAAATTCCAGATAAGAGGAAGAGGGACTGGAAAATACCACTGCCATCTACATAAAAGGCAAAAAGGAAGACTCAGGGAACTACAGATTAGTTGACAAGTTAACTAGTTAATAAATGAGCATCTGATTTCTTTTCACGTTTTCTTGCTTTCTATCTGATGAATGGAAGCAGAACAGAAGAGATAATTCTCATTTATTGAATAGTATAGGATATTTATGAGCAAATATTTTTGTGCAAAAATAGCTGTGGTGGAGCCAAACCAAAACATTGACTCTGCTAGTTGAAGATCTACTGGAACTAAAGAACAGGCAGCAACAAAGAAGAATTTTTCTAGGTGAATTCATATTAGTCAATTGCAACCCATTCTATTAACTTTTAGCTTTGGTTATTTTATCCATAATAGTCCAAGGTATTGCCTTTTTGGAAAGTCTCTGATCTATGGGCCTCAGAAAGGAGCTGTTACAGCCAAAATGTATTTAAATTGGAATAATTATGTTAGCATAGTTACAATATCCCTTAGAGTGACAAACTGACAGAAATGTTCCTCTCTTCACATAGGTTCATGAAGAGAAGATCATAGTCGTCCGATAAGATTTGTCTTTTTTTCCTCAGAGTCAAACAGCTCTGCTAGCAAAACTTTGTAACGAAAATGCAGACTTCATCATATAGAAGCGTATGCTACAGATATTACAGAAACAAAATGTGACTGAGCTGTAAATCTGATTTGAACAGTTCATTTACTTCTATTGGGTATTAAAAATATTTGGTCAAGCAATCCCTGTGATTTTCGTATAATCTGGAAGGAAAATATTTGGCTGAAACAGCTCCCCTGAACCAGTACCAAACCTGCAAGCAACTTTCTGATATGAATTTATTCATTTCGGTATCTATTTGCAGAAAAGACACTGAAGTAATTCTGAATCATTGTAGCATTCACAGCAGCTTATATACTGATGTGGAGGACATAAGAATACAAAAGGCTACAATATTTTGTACAGCAAAGTTTTACAAGTTGAGATAAATTTTTTCAAATTTATAATTTAAACATGAAAATGAACTAATTGATTTAATTTTACCCTTTAGTCTAGTTTCATATCCAATGTTATATTATGGTATGAGTACTAATGAAATTTTACCTGTATGTTGAGTAATATGTTATATTAGCAAAGGAACCAATTTTATAGACCTCCGTTTAGTAACTTCTTACGTTTTAATTTCAGGGACATTTCAAATTTTCGTTCTGAATAAGAATGAATAGACACTCTGAAATAATGGCCTATTAAGTATTTTGCTAATATTTCCTTGTTGAAATTAGTAGGATACAACATAAATTCAATAACAGAAACATGTATTAATGTTTAATAAATAGTATACATGGTAATAAATGTTATTGACTTCATCTGAAGATCTGAGAAATTATAAACACTTAAGAGACGTAAGTAGTTCTTTTAAAATCTATAGACATAGCATTTTTGTAGATAATAAAATAACTTTTTATCAGCATTTACAGCATCCCTCAGTAAGAGTTAAGCTGATCGGTAATTGGTCACATACCAAAACCAGACTATATTGTAGAATATATCCTCCATTTGTAGTTTTCACTGAGAAGGAAAATATCCTGTCAGTAAATCACATCATACTGAAAAATTGGTTTTCCACTTGATTGGTCTTATATTTAATGTATAGCTTGTGACAATATATTTGTACAGGTGCAAAAATTGAACAATTTCATAGGTAAAGATTTAAAATACATTAGCTGCTCTTGTGAGTAATGGAGTGCTTAAATACAATCCTTTGTACTGATCATTTTCAGTACAACAGCAGTTTTAGAGGAAGTCTAACCAAATGTGTGAAGGTGTCCTCCAACCCAAACCATTCTATGATTCTATGACATGGAAGAGTGCAGAAAAAAAGATCCCTTGTTAGCAATCCCTGCTGGCCAAACATGAACCTGCTTGAGTCCTGTAGTGGCAATAATGTCATACTCTTCCCAGTCTGGTCTGCTGAAAGGACAGCTCACAGCAATGGAAGAGTAAACACACATTTTTCTCTATCCATCTGTATGGGCATTCTCAAATTTAAACTTTGATCATTTGTGGTTCATACTGTCTCTTTTTTTAAAAGGCACAGAAATATGTCACAGAATCAGAGAATAATTCATGTTGGAAGGGAACTAAGGAGGTTTCTAGTACAACCTCCTGTTCAGGCAGGGTCAGCTGCAGGATCAGGCCAGGGCCATATCCAGTTGGGTATTAAAAAACCTTCAAGGATGGACGCTGCACAATCTCCCTGGGCAAACTACTCCACTGCCTGACTGTACTTGTGCTGAAAAAGTTTTTCCTTATGTCCAGTCTGATCTTCTCTTTTTCCACTTATGACTGTTGTCTTGTCCTCCTCCCACTCATTGCTGCTGGATGCCGGGGTACTGGGTGCTGGGGGTATTGGGTGCTGGGCACTGGGGTGTTTGGTGCTGGGCATGTCCAGGTACTTGGCATGACCAGGTGATGGGTGCTAGGCGCTGGGGATGCTGGGTGCTGCGGTGCTGGCTGCTGGTCCCTGGGGATGCTGTGTGCTGTGGGTGCTGGGCATGTCCGTGTACTCTGTGCTGATCACTGGGGATGTTGGGGGCTGGTTTGGTGGGTTCTGGTGTGTTGGGCGCTGCGCATGTTTGGGTGCTGGGCATGTCCGGGTGTTGGGTGGTGGGAGTGCTGGGTGCTAGGTACTGGGGGTGCTGGGCCCTGGCATTGCTGGGTACTATGTATGTCTTGTTGCTGGATGCTGGGTGCTGGAGGTGCTGGGTGCCGGCCATATCCGGTGCTGGGTGCTGGGCATAGCCGGTGCCAGCTGCGTGCTCTGGGGTTGCTGGGTGCTGGGTTCAAGAGCGTGGCTCCATCTTCTCAGTGTAGTTTCCTTGTTGGTTCTAGGGGGGCTGTTGTTAGGTCCCCCTGAAGCCATCTCTCCTCTGGACTCAATAAGCCCTGGTCCCTCTGCCTCTCCTTGCAGGGCGAATGATCCAGCTTCCATCATCCTGGTAGCCTTCCCCTGAACCCCTGCCTTTGTTGTAGTGGGGGGTCCAAAATTGGATGCAATACCCTAGATGTGGTCTAGCAAGTGCAAAGCAGAGGGTGACTATCCATCCCCTTGACTGCTCCATTTCTTGTAGTTGTCTAGTTGAACGCTCCTTCTGATCAGCTAGCTATTTTAAATCATGCTCCTGGTACCCTAGCCCTTCCAAGGCCTGGTAAAGAAAGGTTAGGTATGTGATGTGGAGAGTTTAATTCACAATACTTCTTCTAGGACTATGCTGATCTGACGTGGAGAAATGAAGACCTTGATTGATCAAAATGCTTTAGCATGTGTTTACTTTTTGCTTTACTGAATAATTTTTGAGATGCTTGCTGTTTTGGAGGCCTCTCTGACATTATACTGCCACACAGAGATCCATGGCATAAGCCAGATTCTCTGGAGGCTGAAGCTGACATTGCTCTCTTTTATTTGAACAAGGATCTCCCTACAATAATATGTGTGATTGTTGCTTAAAGATGACCTTTTTATTCCAGTTGATGACTACATACTGATTCTGCAACTAAAACAGAATTTAAGGTAATGGGGTACCATTACATCTAGTGATTATAATTTAAAATAAAATTGTGCTACTAGTTAATGTTTTGTGTGTTTAAAAGTGTTTATGCAGTAAGAAAGAGAATATCAGGGCATCCTCTACATATTCTTACTATTCTAAAGCACTGAAGTAGTTCCGTGATTACAACCAGTACTTAATGATACACAGCAGCACAGTACATTAAGGAGATTTTATTGACTTCAATTACAGATAAACTAATCAGCAGATAATGACAGAAAGGAAGGTGAATGTAGCCAAACACTAAACTTGAAACACACATATTGCAAATCAATAATGTTTCAAATTAAACACTTACAGACCAATCATTCAATGATTAATGAAACATACACAACTTACAATTAATTCACTTCCTGAAAAATATACAAAATATGTTAATCCAGCTAAATTATTATGTTCTTTACAGTTCCTGGTTGATAACTGTACTGTTTGTATACAAAGATCTTTATAGTATGTACAAAATGTAATTTGAATTCAGTAAATATTGTACAATTCAAGTACATAGCAAAGCTGTCCTCCTCCCCCGGAATATACCAGGCAAAAAAAGAAATATGTTTATCATTTCCCTTTGTTGCAGTTAAATAATACACAATGCTTACAGTATTATTTCTAAACTATGAATAGCTAACTCTTTGTCAACACATGAATGTTGAGCCTGAAACACTTCAGGAGAGTGGTATTTTTCTTTTTTTTTCCTTTCTGCACTTTAAGATTTCCTTTTCACTTCAGTGTCACTGTAAATGTTTATATGGCATGCAAGTAACTTCTTTCAAGTCTGGAGCTTAGAGGCAGCAGAAAAAGCAACCCAACTATGTTGTGTTATGTAGATATATCCAAAAATATCCAGAGCATATTGTCTCTCTTATGCTGGCAGACATCTTGGCTGGTCTTTAGCAGCTGCAAAGTGCCTTCATTTTGTGATCTCCTTTCTGCAGAACCTCTGCAAGCTCCTCAGAGCCTGCCTTCTTTAAGCAAGCTCCAGTCCTTTTCTGGAAATAGCAATTTTCTTTCCTTGTGCCATCTGCCATTAGAGTAAAACAGTGGCCCGGAAGACATCACCATGTCCTTGCAGTGTCTTAAATCATTTGGGAATTACACAGTTCTTAGATGTAGACCCTATCCTTCAGAACTGCTAATCATCTCAGTCAATCAGTGAATCCCTCAGTCTCAGATTAAAGGATTCTAAATTTCCATGCCAAATGATTTCATTTACAGTTATTATTATTTTCCTACATTTCTCTTTCTAGGATCATTTAGAAGTGTATGTCAGCAACACTGAAAGTTGGAAACCTGCACCGAAAGGTTTTCATGGTGTTTCCATAATGGGTGGATTGCAAATGTGTATTGTGAGACTCATGATAAAACCACAAAGAGACAGTGCCAGTTGAACTTGCAACTATATTTGCAACAAGTAACATTTGTGAGAATGTTATTTCTAAACAATTTTTTTTTCTGTTCTATTTAGTTTATTAAAAAAAAAAAAAGGATTTTCAGGTAGAATTATACAGGGAAATGCTACTTAATCCTGCCTGATAAAACCTAGTTTTAAAGAAAGACCTTACAAATGCAGAGAAAAGAGAAACACAAGACAGAGGAATATTGGCATTCAGGCCCCTCCCTCCCTCTCTCTTTCTTTCTCTCTTCCCCTCTCCCTTTTACTTTTTACCAAGTCACCATCTTCTTTCAAAATAACAGAGGATGCAGCAGACATTTACAAGAGTTCTGTTCTTCAGCATACTTAAATAGTTTAATAACAGCAGGAACTTGTTGGCAAAAAGAGCAGTAGTTTATTATAGAGTATTCTCTGATAGTCTAGTGTAGAGAAATAGATATATATATAATAGAGAGAGAGCTGTATTTGTTTATTGTTGTGGAACTTCAAGAGAAAATTTCTTTTAAAGGCATTTTTGAAAAAAACTAGCCATCTGTGCCTAAGCACATCCCAGCTTATAAAACATAGCAGCTTATTTTGTTGGATGTTTGAAATTCTTCTGTATTTTATAAAATTTGTTTCTCAGTGTGTTCCTCTCAGTACATTTGGAAAAATACATCTTTAAAGCAATATAAATTGTTATGGCATTAGATTAATTTCCCCATGGGGACCAAAGGCTGATGTTTTTTACTATCATAAAAAATCCCACTCATTGAGAGGTTCCTTGAGTAAAAGTCCCAACATCACAAAACATTCAACAGCAGAAAGTTTTGAATCCTAGTAGGAAGTGGACTTTCAACTTTGCAGTTAGACACTAATTTCACGGGGCCAGAACAGTTGCAGTTTTGCCACAAGAGATTTGCATTCACAGAGGCTTGTACTGTAGTTTATGCAGGCTGTGCCACACGCCGCTGGCGCTCCAAAGGTTTCTTATGCTCTGCTTCTGCTCACAGCGCACAGTACTGAGGAACTCGAACGCTGAGGGCTATAATGTAGCTGCACATTGTCACCCACTTGTATTTCCTTTGATAATCCTGTGACAGTACATACCACATTAAAACACAGTTCCTTTCTTTTTCATGCCTGAGTAGATGCACTGACTGACTCACTGAATAATGTCATCAGATCACATTCTCCCAATTGTCAGTGCCTGACTCTGTGCAGTTCCTGTCTGGTGAAGAAAAACATCCTTCTGAAAGCCATGCTGTTCTGTAGTAGGATAACATATGATAAAAATACCAAATTCTTTTTTTAGCTTTGCCAGGCCAATTGGAGTGAGAATGACACTGATCTCTAAAATTAGCGCTGTATATATAATTTGGCAGAGAAATATTTTGCTGCTGCAGGACGTATTTAATTTCAAGATGCATTTCCACATCACCAGAAAATTGTGACTGTATTGTTTTGGCAAACTGAATCAATCCAAAATTATATGCGATGCGTGGAAGAAGAGAAAAGAATTTCTTTACCAATATTGAAAGAACACAGTGTAAAGAGTACAAAAGAATATGGAGAAGGAGGAACAGTCAAGAAATAGAGCTGGATGCTCTGTTGGTGGAAATAAAATTACTTCACTGTTTTGGATGAGGTCTGATTGCTTCAGCAATGGAACCTGCTCTTGAATTGGGATTGTTTAATTTCCTGGCATCATACAGAATAATCACCTAGGGAATCTCAAAGTGTCTCTATCAAAAACATGGCAATTAGCAAAGAGGAAAAAGTTTGCATATTTTAACTTATCTCCCTGCCAATATAGAATTTGTCTCCATGGTATAGCTTCTAAATCTTTGTCCAGCTGTGCTGGACACTGTACTGTATTTCATGTGTCATTGCTTCTGAGACTTGAAAACTAAGCCAGACAGAAAATTATGAATTATTGGCCATAGGGTTCCTTCCTAGTACTAAGTACATACATAGAGAGAGAACCATTTACATCACTCTAGCATTTTTTTTTCTCTACCTTTCTGCTTTTTCTGAAATACTGACAAGTAGTTTTCTTCTCATTTTACTCTCTTCAGGCAAAGCCAGTTTTAGGTTTTTTGAACAATGGGGAATTTTAACAGAATAGTAAGAGAAGCTTTTTGGGGTGGTAACTCAACTCGTAAGTTGTCCTTTCTGAAGCAAAGGTGCATTATCTGCCTTATGCCTAAACCAACCACACACAGAAAAAGGTGTCCCCCAAATCCTGGTGCTATCACCTCCTCATTACAATTCCTTTTGTACATTGTGTGTCCTTGTGCACAGAGTCACTGTTGCAGGATCTTTGTACCTCTGGATTTAACTCAGGACTTGCCTCTTAATCTTTATTCCCAGGTTAGCAGCATGCTATAATCAATTGCTCATTAATCGTTCTTGACAGGTATTCAGCTCATTAGCAAAGCAAAGCTGGTAGAGAGTCTTTTATTATTACAGGTAAGCTTTGGGCAAGTTATAGGTTTAACTTGTTACTTTTATACAAGTCTCTTTATTTGATCTTTAAAATTTCTATATCAATACCTTTCCTTGAATGGTATGTTGTATTTTTCTCCTAGAGACATGGATGGGTACCACCCAACAAACATGCCTATCTGAATATTTTAAACATCAGCTGTGCCAAACTTTGAACTTACACATGAAATTATTCATGTCCATTGGCACTTTAGAATGGAGAACCTAAGTCTTTAGAATGGAAAACCTAAGAACGTTTTCCTTTTCAAATAAAATTCTGTTTGTTTGTCCTTGTTTCTTCATTCCCTGATATTCCTTCGTTCATTGTTCTACTTGTGCTGAATAAGCTCTTGTAAGACACAGTATCAGTTTCCCTTTGAAGATGGGCATTTGGAAATTCTACGGTTTACAAGGCATGAGAAGTAGTTGAAAAGCCACAGAGATCTGTGAGAACAGTCACCGTCTCCCAAAGGACATAATGCCGTCTGCTCTCCCTCATGCCTGTCAGTATGGCTCAGTGACTGTGAACAAAATTATCAGGTGTACTTTAGGATGCCTTTTGGAGTACTTCCAGAAGGTCAGTTGCACTGCATGAATAGCTTGGCTCAGAGTTACGTGGGTTTCTTGCTTGTGTCCAGATGGGAGGGTGAATACAACATACTTTGATCCTGGCTATGCCCCTGTTTTGCACAGCTGTCTAAAACTACTTTTGCTGGAATAAGAGAATAATCACTTTGCTTGCATTGCTAGACTCCTTACATCTTAATATATTCATGTGTTTACAAAACGGTCAGTATCATGCAGTAATGTAATCAAAGTGCTCTTAATGCTTTTCATATCTTTATGGAAGTTGTAAAACAAGAAAATACCTAAAAACTTCCTCTGGGATGTCTTGCTTACTGATCCCTGAGTTTATACACATTGCTGCTTATCAGCATCCTTTGTTTGCAGTCCATTTGAAATCTTACTTCACGTGGCAGTGCTTACTGAGCTAATGTTGTAAGATTTTGCTCAGAGACCTTTTTGTAAGCCTACTTAAGATCTTGATAGTTTGGCTACTGTGTCCCCTCCAGCTACTACATTTTCACTTGTAACATCAAAATGCAGTCACGTTTCTCTGTCATGAGAGACATACATATACATATACAAATGTTATTTGTATTTAAACCTTTACTTCCTCGGTTTTAAGATGATTTTGTTATTCTCCAGTGTTTTTAACTCACAGTGCCAGTTCTTTTTTTTAATAGGGATACAAAGTAAACCAGGTTATTCAAGATTGCAGCATATCAACTCCAAGTTGTTGCTTCCCTTTCCTCCTCTCCTACCCCAAGTCTCCAGCTATCCATTACTCGTCAAAACATATTGGCAGGAATTTAGTAAGTTTGTTAATTAGCTTCCTTGAACCTCAGATACCTACCAACTAGTACCCATGAATTGCCGACAGCTTTGGTTTCCTTCCCTGTTCTATCCGTGGTACCCACTTCTTAACCTGTTAACAATTCTCTTTACACCTCTGTTGATTTAAGCTATTATTTTTCCTGTGATCTCTGGCTTTGACAACTTCCCTATAATATTACTATCAACAGCAACGCTTTCCTGTCTTATTTGTTACGTTGTCTTTTTCCCTCTTCCTAAACCTCTGACCTTTCCTGTTCCTTTCAAATGGGTCAAACACATATAATTTCTAAATTCTTTAAGATTTTAAAATTAGTATAGTAGCTACCTCTGTCTGGCAGGAAAGCACTCTCAGAGCACCTTCACTGGTCCTTCTGGTATGTGAAAGATGGTTTAAACACCAAAGAACAAAAGCACCTGTGGAGTCAGACTTTATTATAAAATAACTTTGCTAGTCATGGTCTAAGCAAACTAAACTCCTCTTGATTCAGAACTGCTCAGCTACACCGCTGGTCTCTAGGGAGCCTGCCCAAGGCTCAGTGAAACAATCTTACTTCAAGCTTCTTACCTATGTTCCTAAGTGACCCCTCTTTGCTGTCTCCAGTTATGCACTGATGCTCATATTTACAGTAATTCTCTTCCTGCCTTTAGTTTCTAATTTTATGGTACTTCCAACGTAACAAGGTGATGTTTAGCATTAACTTTGGCTCCTGTATGTTCTCTTGGCTCGTCGTATGCAGTGGTAGAATAATAGTTTCACCCACCTGTAGACAACTGTTATTTCAATACCCATAGTATCTGGGAAAATACAGGTGATGTGTGACTCGTGACAATGTTGAGTACTATTCTGTACGTTGGTGACTGAAATCAAGATGATCTCATTATCAGAAGAAAAAGTAATGAGGCGTGATGCTCTGTGTGTGATTTCTGTTTTGATTTGAGTATTTCCATCACATCCTGTATAGCTTGTGTCATAGCAGAGAAGCATTGGAATAATGAACACTTATAATACACATAAGTACATAGGAAAATATTTTTTAAAAAGTGAAAAATAGGTGAAAAAATTGTTATTCCAAAGGCAGGAAATCATTTGACAAAGCTGTAACTAACCTTAAAAGTCATTAGGCCTAAAAAAATAGTTACCTGAGAGAGCTCAGTAAAATCATTAACAAATTTACTCCTAACATTTTGAAGACAGTATTTCATTACTGAAGCTTTCAGCTTTCATTGTTTGTAGAGATATATTCCATACAAGTCAATATTTGATCTCAACCAACAGTGAAGACATAGAAAAATAATTCTTACCACCATGATATTAAAATTATTCTGCATAATGCTATATTCATTACCTCCATATTTACTGCAACATATTGAAATGGCCTGATACTTTTCAGGGAGCAAAACACAAGACAGAGTCTGGTCTCTGAAAGGCAGAGGGAAAGATTGCTTTAAAGACTATTAGTTAGATAGTTAGTTAGATAAATTGTCTGAAGCTCAGATTCTCAGAGTTACTTCACTGACTGTTTTTTTTTTTTTTCCCAGGGGTTGTGGGGAGGCGATAGATATTTTTCAATAAATATATGCTTTCCAGAGGTCTTCACCAAGGATTAAATTTTTGTATCTCTATAGGGCAGAGCATAACCATGCCCCTGATTCATCTTGTGCAAGCCACTTATGGGAGTCATTACTCTAAGCAGGAGAAAAATGTTGATTCTTATCCCCTGTGCACTGGTTTTAACCTGACTATATCCAAAGTCAGAATCAGACTCTTTGTCTCTTCATCTGAATAAAGAAAAAAGATTCAACTGGAGACATTCAGTATTAATGGTTTATTGCATAGCAATAAATACTTACTAAGAATATATTTATTTACTATTAATACATACATCTTGTCTTGAGCAATCTCTTTAGCTACTTAAACCAGAATATATGTCATTCAGTGCTGGGTCTTAGTAAACAAGTCGTAACAAGCCACTAAATCCTGGGGTACATTAATTTGCTTTATTTCATTTACCTAAATCAGATAATGATAAATCTATGTTTAGAATTAGAACTACAAGGAAGAAGATAAGGCCATTAAAAAAACCAAAACCCAGCAGTTTTAGAATGACTGAGGTCTTGGTTAAAAACCTAAAAACATACCATGTCTTTTATTTAACAGGGAAAGTTTGAAATATCATTTTGAAGGCTGTTTATGCCATATCTATCACTGATAAAGCTAACAATCAGTGAATCTTTCAGCCTAGAAAGTTACTTAAGGAAATCAAAGGATTTAGATGGAGGAAAAGAGACAAATTATTTGTTTTTTTTCTTTAATCCTTGTAGGTTTGTTAGGATTACTATTATAAGATCCTGGATAAAAGTGAAGCTATAGCAGTGGGGTCTGATGATCTGGTTTTCATTCATTAAGAGGGTTTCCCTAACTTCAGCTATAAAACACATTTAGGCATTGTGTCTGCTCTGTTGGAATCTAAACCCTCCAGCTCAAAAACTGCTGTGAACATTAATGAAGACCAGCAGATACAGAGAAATTATGTACCCTGATTGCAATCAGAATCATGAATTAGAAATTGATGTACTGCAGAATATAAAAGTAGGTGTTCAGTACTAAATCAGATGAGAGGAAGTTTATGATGACAGTAATGATTAGCTTGATTTTTCCCCTGACTCTTACACAATAAATCACTGTATTTTACCAGCCAGATATATTTTCAAATACGTACCTCATATTTGGCTAAATTTAGGATAGTAGGGAAGCTTGCTTTGTTTTTGGGTTTTGTTTGTTTGGTTTTTTTTGTTTGTTTATATGTTTGAAATCCTCCTACTTTTGGATAAAGATTAACCAAGTGAAAGAGAAATCTGAGCTTGCTTATGACAAGAAAGGGGAAAAGCTTCTGAGTAATTTTGATATTTATAGCTATAAAGCATTACAATCATACACTGACATTTCCAAAGTGGAAAGTGTTATTGACTTAGAATGGGAGATATAGTTAGCAAAAACTCCTGAAAATCATGCATTTGTTCAGAAACCTAAATATAGGTGGCAAAATTCCTTTCTGATTATTGTCACGTTTTAAGTAGTTCTTTAAAAAAAAAAAATCTGCCTACCGGGAGAAAGGAAAATGACTGCAGAAGGGCAAGCCGCTGCTGTCTGGTCATGCAGGAGAGTTCACAGGGCGTTAGTACCATCAGCTGCCCTTTATGCAGCTGGTGGCTCTTGTAGTGGCAGAAGCGAGAGCGCACTGATTCTGCAGCCAGTTTAGCACATGTATTGAGGCAGCTCTCAATCATCTTTGATTTAAGCTAAAATGCCAGGTGAACTACAATGGCTAAGGAGCTGGCAGAAAATAATTTCATGTGTCATATAATTTCAATGTCATATCATCTGGAACTGGGTTAATAAATTCCTAAATTGTGATAGCATGATTAGTTTGGACTTACAGAGATACACTTTCAGTAACAGAGGATTTGCCTGCAGTGCCTCGTGAGCACACCTAGTCAGGGTAGCAGTACTCAAGGAATCCACAAACTTTAAAGGACAGGTCGTATGATCCATATATTTGACTGAAATCAAGTCTATCTACCCTACAAACACATCAGCTTCTATTCTCCATTGTTCCTTTATTCCTGTACATAGAAAAATTAAAAATTTCCTTTCTTGCTTCTTCTTGTCTTGTGGAATTGCATAAAAGGATGTTTTCACCTTTTAAAATACTTGTAAACATTAACAGAGAGTCCAAGGGACCAGCAGACTAGTGAGAGGGAGTATGTCTGCAAGTAGCTTTAATATTTGACAGCTGCTGCAAATTTCAGGTGAGTAGGGTTTTGTAATGTCAGTGTTGTCTACAGTGCCATTAGTATTGCTCTGAAAAGTGGCTACTGAGTGCACTCTCACACAACTGTCGAACAGTTCTATTTCTGGGGATATCTAAACAAGACAATAATTCTCCTTGGCCATCTCCACCGTGGAATGATTACACTGACATAAAAGTTTGGCATAAATTCTTTCAGTCTCTCTTATCGCATCGGTGTTTAAATACTAAAAATTTGCTGCTAGATGAAATTAATTACTGGACAGACAGTGTTTGTCATGAAGTCTCATTTTCATATTGTATAATTATACAGATATGAAATATGAATAGCAGCTATTCAAAACAGCTCAAAATTGCCCATACAGGCAATTTTTCCCTTGTAGGAGAAATGTTCAGAAGTAGTAATTATGTATATTTTAAGTCTAATTTTTATGATCCTGTCTTAGTTATATTTGCATTTTGCTGGAATGTATTTGTGAAAGCTTCTGATGTGAGAGGCATATCGACGTCATGAGGATATCAAGTAGCATAAAACAGGTTGTCTAATAATTCAAAAATAAAGTACAAATTACGTATTAATTGAGTTTTGATTTGTTGAATCAAACACTATTCCACTAGAGCCAGAACTCAATTTCTTACCAGCATGATGCAACATCTATTGAGAGATTTACCTGAGTACTTTGGATGCAGAAATTTTCATAACTAGACTATTATTGAAATGGATCTCTTAGCATGAGAAAATACATGTGTTAAATAAAAAAAAAAAGCACAGTTCTGTAGATGTCACAACTTAACACTGATCTATGGCATACTAAATAGAAGAGAGTTACTTTATAACCTTCCCCCCCCACCTCCCCAAAAAAAGAAGTTGTTAATTTGGAGACATATATTTGTTGAAATATACAGCTGAAACACTGCCCTATGGAAATCTGAGTTAAAACTACAGAGGGATTTTTAAAAAATGAACTGGCTAAAAAAAAGAATTTCAGAGCAACTGAACAACAGTTACATTTTAATTGAAATTAACTTTAAAAATATAGGGAGAATATTAAAGTAGAAAAAGTGTTTATTTTCAATTTTTAAGCAGAATGAATGGTGTCAGAAATTCCAAATTATTGAATTTTGACTTTTTCAAAGTGAGAGCTTTCATTTCAAAATAATATTCTTCATTCAAAAGAACTTGCCTATCTCAGATACATGAATTTAGGAGAAATGTTGGGATTTACAGTAGAATCTAAAACAATTATAATTTTAATTATCAATGACTTCCGCATTTCCGTATTCTAACAATAATAAAGTAGAAGATATTTTCACTTCAAAAGAGTAGCACTGGTAAGAAGAACCAACTCTCACCATTTCTTGTTCTCTCAGTTATAAACATTACATTTCTTTCCTCGAGTCATGGAAATTATTTACAGGCTGACAAAAACACTAAGCCTACAATTTTCCTGAATAAAGAATGTAAAATCACAGTGATAATGGTACAATCATGTCTTCTTGATCACAGATATTTTTGGCTCTTCTTCAAATCTCAATAATTACAGTCAGAATTTAGTTTCTTGGAAAAATCCTAGTCATCTGCAAAGAAACAGGTAAAAAACATTTATACTGCAAATATAATAACTCATAACAAAACTTACTCCATCCTTTTCCTCTGAACATAGTAATTACACACAAAAATACTGTCAGAAATATCTGCCTACAAGTTTCTTTGAGAGTATTGGTCCAGCTTACTTGATTGGACAATATTTCATGTGAACGCATTTAATAGAAACAAAGACTTGACATTAACCTTTAATTTATGCTGTTCTGAGTAAAATAGCAAACCCCAATCCCAAATTCCCATTCCAGTTAACATGTTTGGATTAGTTGCATTTAAGCTACTTTGCAAACCCCATACAACAATTTTTTTCAATTAGAAAACTAACCCTGAACTGAAAGGGTGCATTAAACAAATGACAAAGTTAATTATAAATCTGTAATGATATCCAAGGGATATCCTTGGGTTTCTCCTGTAGTCACAAATGTCAGGCAAAGTGAAGAGTTCAGTAGCCTTTGGAAGCTATCTTAGAGTATCACGTATGGACCTCAGAGGGAAACTAACTTGTTCCGCATACTTTTTCCTTTCCGTCTGGCATGCTCATTTCTGACAATCCAGGAAGTGAAATATCCCTTGAATGATTAATTTGCTGAGTGATTGTGGATTAATTTTATCTGAATGCCAGATCCTAAGCTACGAGAATTTCTTTAAATCTTCCAGTCTTTCCTTAAGTGGATGTAATCTGTTATCATTCATTAAACCAATCTGGAATAATGAATTCTCTGATTAGCTACTTGGATTGACATATTCACAGCTAAATGAAACAGAAGAAATTCACTCTGTTGCAGTGACCAAAGGTACTTATTATAAAGTTCAGCAACATTGAGATTGGTAGCAGCATTACTGTTATGCCTATATCACACCCCAGTGTGTTACTTGCAAAAATAACATTTAAACATGATGACCCCAAGATGCAGCACCCAGTGTCTGTGTTGTTCTTAACATGTTTTCTAGATGTTATTCATGATTCAGCCAGGTTCCCTCTCTGGAAGTCTCACCTGGGTGGCAAAACAGCCAGCATTAAGGTGTTCCCATCATTAGGTAATATGACTGGACAGAAATTTACCATCAACCCCAGCCTCAGAGCCTTCTGCCATAGTAGCTATGTTGAGTTTGCTGTGGCAGTACTTAATTTTTATTGATTACACCTGTGACAAATTTGGCATGTCCAGTTTAAATGTGATGTTTGAGTACATTTTTGAAAACTGAAGTAGGCAGTTTACTTTTTGAGATCATTGTTTCAGATAGCTCTGGGCAGCAGCAGATAAACAAAACCAACACATTGTGTGTCCTGTCTGCAGTGGCCAATTTTGCTTGCACTGATATGTTTGGTATTTGAGAGCCAAACCTCACATCCAGTTTTTGTTTTTTCGGCCATAACCTGAGTTTCTCCTATGTGACACACAGGGCTCTGTTCAGCTACTCTCTTTCTGTTACCTTACTTTTGAGAAGGAGAAAATAAATTTTGAAATACTTTGGTGGTGGTCAAAAGAAATAACCTTCAATGTAAGATAAACAGAGTAGTTAACAGACTTGCTTTGACTAGCAGCATCCCCTCTCAATAGCGTACTCTTGAATTCAGTAGGAATGAATGTGAGGTAAATCATTAACTCATACAGACATAGACCTAACCTAAAACTGAGAATCTTGGAAAATGTTTCTTTCCTTGTGTTTCCTCTTTCCATCTGATCTTTTGGGGACAGATCTCTGGACTGATTTGGGATCTTTCTTCTACAGCTCATGCTTTGTGTCCTGATCCATGGGATTTTTCTGCATATCTCATGTTGTCTGACATGAGCTGATCTTCAAGCAAGCTCTTATACTACCATGCACTTGTCCTTTCTCTCTTTCACACCAACTTACCTCTATTTCTCTCTAAGTGTACACCCCGCCTTGGGTCCCAGATACATTTTTTAAACCCTGCCTTTGTTAGGTCTGTTGTTTTATACTATTTCAAGAACTTCTGGGTTTTTATAAGGTCATTTTTCTTTTCTTCTAGCTCCCATGAACTCAGTTTTGGTATCAATCACCTGTTTTAAGTATAAGTAAGTTAAGTAAGTTAAGTAGTAAGTTTTAAGTAAGTATTACAGCTAAGCCTTCATTATCCTTCACGTGACACATACTTTTTGGAGATCTTGTCAGCAGAGGCAAGCCTGATACAGCAGGTTCTGGAAGTAGATGATTAGAGCTTCACTTTTGCTATAGGGTCTCTGTCTTCATTCCTAAAAATATACACTTAGAAAAATTTCTCATATTTTGCACGTACAGAGAAAAATAAGATGACAAAACAAGAGAGAAAAATATATGTGTAAGTTTAAATACAGCTATACATAAAGCTGTAAATGCTTTTATATTTGAGATCTAAACAGAATTTGCCAAAAGTAAAGATATTTATGAACTACATTTTCTAAAGTTAAAATGAGAGGGTTTCTGTCTCAGAAGAGCATAATTTCACTGAATATTCTGAGGCTTGGTTTTGGCTGTCATATGAAATCTTGGCTGGGACAGGTATGAGGAATTTTTCTTTCAGTGAGACAATATTTCCTTTTTCCAACGCTTCTAAAAAACCATTGTAAGTTTTCATAGCTGCAATATGTTTTGTGCCAGTATATTAGATAGCGTAAATCAGCATGAGTTCTATGATAGCAATGGAACTAGACTGATTTATACAACCTGAGGATCTTGTCCCAGATCTTCAAATGACAAAATACATTTGCACTACTCAGTTCTGATATGCATTTCATTTTTATGAAGTAAATACAGAGACTACCATGCATAGATGTTTTTGAGCTATATTTTTCACTAGTTAGCTTTGTCAGGTATTTCATTTAAAACTTCAAAACAATTTCTCATCCTTTTTGAGCATAGCCCTGCTAAACTTACATTTGAGTAAGTGACTGAAACTTTCAATTTAATTTGTTGTAAAACTGTTTGAATTTCCCAGAACACAAATAATTTCTTATTTCTTTTGGTGAACTACTGAAGTTCTGAAAATTTTTAAATATTGGAGTTTTGGTATTTATACATACAGAACTGTGGACTGGTAATTAAAAAAAATTAACACAAACAATGTTATATTAATAATGTTGTTCTTAAAGTGTGTGTCAACATAGTTCAGATTCTTCAGTAATATTGGTAATGAATAGGTCAGCATTTCAAAGCCTATCAGTGATTTTGAGAATGCTAACCTGTACCTTTTAAAGAAACATGAAGTGAAATTAGTCCATTAAAGTGAATCATGCAAATACAATAATTACACCTTGACCCGGGATTTATTTTTACACTTTAAATGACATTTGACATTTTTCTGAATCTTGAAGTGTTCAAAGTGAAGCAAAAATAATATCAGTACTCATTTTTCAAAGTGTGGACTGTATAACATATTGATATGAGAGGCATACAACATGTTCACCCTGAAACACAATAAACAATTGTAGAAGCTTACAACTGTTCGAAATTTATTGAATACATAGACTGTCCATTTGAATTGCATTCTGAAGCCATTCTTATTTAACATTACTTAGAGAATTGCTGTCAAAAGTGACCTAAAATTGATTATGCTTTTAAAAATATTGCCTTCTTTTAATAAGCTTGTATGATTATGTGTATAGAATCATAGATTTATCTTTTGGTGTTCTTTAATAACTTGGAAAGATAGTAGTAATTGGTAATAAAAATAGAAAGCCAAGGACTAGATTTTGCCTTTAATTATTTCTTACTTTTGCATTTCATGAAACATTTTTTATTGCCATATAAAACTACTTAAAAATTAAGACACAGAAGAGAGACCAGATGAAAACAGCAGATTTTTTTCAATATGGAAAGCAGAGTGCATTTAAACCCAGCCAGGCCTGCTCAAACATGAGTACTGCTATATGGTACAGTAGAGTTCTGTGCTGTGTGACCTGAATTGCTGTTCTGAACAAGATAATTCTGGTTCCAGCAGCAAGTGGCCCAGCAATGCCAGTTTTGCAGGCTGCGTGACCCTGCTTGCTTTGCTAAAAGACTGAAGCAGGATGCCTTGCTAAGGCAGCTGTACTACTCCCAGTACACACGGTGCCTTCCTCAAAAACTGGCCTGGGTACCAATTTGTGGCATGACTTTATGCTCTTTCGACATACTCTGAGTGCTCTGTAGAGAAAATATATCTAGTCACAGTTCTTCATTTCAGTTCAATTCTTTCTTAGGGAAAAGCTTTAATTGAAATATTTATAGATTGTATGGTTGAATCACAGCTGACTTACCTATCAATCATTTCCTATACTGGGCTTTTTTCCATCCCTCTACTTCAGACAAATGGAGATGAAGGACTAGATTCTGTGTTTTTATTTACTTTAAATAGGAAGGTCTTATCCTAGTACTGAAGTTAAAATAATTAAACAAAATAATTTCTAGCCTGAAAATAATAAAAAAAAATTGTCTTTGACCTCATAGGAATAGGTTTCAAACTAAATATAGAAAGGAAATCTTAAAATTGTGAAACGTATGTACCAATCCTTGTGATTAGTACATATGCATTTGGTATAAGCTCTCTCTCTGTATATAAATATATTTGCTCAACTTAATTCTGTAAATTTTATTTCTGTCCTTGATTCAGGACAGAATTCATATGGACAGACATTCCATGGTATGTATACGGAAATACTGAAATAAAAACAGCTATCTAGTTATAATTTTGTGTTTAAATACAGATTCTAATGTGTAATCAGATGAATGTAAATTTTCTTACATATTCTTAATTAAAAAGAAGTTAAATACAGATATTCCAAGTCTAACTTTGTCCTAAATTTGATACAGTTAGTGAAAAGAAAGAAGGTTTTATACCTACAGATATTTTTATCATTTCAATCAGGTGGGATTGTTTCTATGACAAGCCCTATCTTCTGTATTTTTACAGTTTAAAACAAAACCTTAGTGAAACTATCTGTATGTCTTTGTCCCTCACACGGAGTAGATATATCCGTTAAACCCCTGTCCTTCATCCTTTTTCCACCTTGCTTTTTACCACCCCCACAAGATACAGTCCAGCAAAACACTCAAGTGCATTTGAATGGTGGAAAAACCTATGTATAATGAAAGTACTGGAAAGATGACTGTTTACATAGAGTTAGCATCATGAATGTGTGTGTGCATGGTCAGGACTGGATCTTCCTAATTTTTACACATGCTCTTATAGGCTTACAGAGTCAGTGCTGTCTGATAAAATAATAACATAAAAATTCAATGGGCGTCATGAAAAAGTTTTATTAAGAGGAGGAACAGACACATTTATGTTTAAAGACAGTCTTAAATAGACTGAAATATTAAGACTACTTAACATGCTGAGTGTATAAATACTGTGTTGTGATTAATAGTTTGAAGATCACCTACTTTACCTTGTCAGTATAGTATACTTCAGAAGTTTCATCTATTTCAGTCATAAACAGCAGGCAGAGCTTATAGCATAAGGAAATAAACAGGGACTTTATTTAGAATAGTTGATTTTACAGGCTATCGTAGAAGCTCCTGTTAGAGCTGTTATAGCCAAGGATATGTCAGCATTTCCATTTCCAAAGGTTTATAACCACACTGTAAAAATGAGCTTTAGGCTAAAACTTCCCAGATAAAGTCTCAGCTCAGAACCAAATTGTTTTAAAAGAACACATTTCCATAGCTATATTTTCTCTTCTGTATTAAAATGGAACATTTTAGTTTAGTTGCTGTAATGAGTTCCACATTTGATATTTTGTTAACAACAACAGTTCTGAGCTGCTACCTAGAGCCCTGTCCTCAATATGTCAGTGGGAACACAACGTAGTAAAAGAGGGTGGAAGTTTTTTCACAGTTTCCTAAGGAGGAGCGCAACAGATATGGCATATTCTTTTCCTGCTCCTGAGTCTGTGGAGGCTGAAGAGCCCCAGGTTTAACCCAAAAGACACAGTGCAATGTCAGAATCCCCATATTGGAAACTCACAGACAGCTGAGCTGGGTCTTCTTAGTCACAGGACTTACTGCCTCAGCTGATGCATTTTGTGACTGAATCTATGCTACTTCTGAATTTAAGTGTTTGGTTTTTTTTTTAATTGCACCAATCTGGCTTTAGTCATCCCAAGCTTAGTGCAAAATATACCCCACTCCATTATATCTTTGGCCATGTTCTACACAGATTTTCCCCAAGGCAACAGTCATTTTTTCATCTGTATTATCACCTCTTGAAGGCACGCTGGATAGAGACCAAGTGGCCTCCAAGTAAACAAACATGTAGGTTACCTCTATAAGACTTCACTTTTCAATAGCTTCTGGATATTCCGAAAATCTTTTTGACAACATGGCAATTCCTTGTTTTTGAAGGACAGGAATTAAATGGCTAGCATATTAATAATCTACTATTTGTAGATGTCTCCATATATGTCTCTGAAGTTGTCCCTAAACAGAGAGAAAACAGACCAAAGTCACTATACAGGCACATATTTTTATATTAACATTATGAAAATCATGCTGTCATTAGCACTGTTGTAGTCTGCACAAAACGGAAGAATAGCCTAATATGCCAAGGTGAAAGAACTATAAAATAAATGCTACGGTGGAATGGATAGCTACTATTTTCTATCTTATAA
Source organism: Fulmarus glacialis (assembly GCF_000690835.1). Classification (NCBI taxonomy): domain Eukaryota; kingdom Metazoa; phylum Chordata; class Aves; order Procellariiformes; family Procellariidae; genus Fulmarus; species Fulmarus glacialis. The sequence continues at coordinate 27,172 of NW_009194249.1, forward strand.
ATAGTATGCATTTATAGAATGGTCTAGATATGTACTCATGTAATGGACTGAATATGCCATTATGTTGAACTGGAAAAAATAAATGTGCTAACACAGAGAGGGATGTTTCTTTCTTTTTTTTTTTATATAAATGGAAGCAACAAATGCTTTTGGAATTGCTTTACATGTTTACATCTTCCATGTGTCTACCTGATGGGTTCATTTGTCAAGGATATCATACAGATTGCCCATCTAAGCATTAACAGAGTTAATTTTACATTGCATCCAAAGCTGTGTGAGAGTAAATCATTATAATATACCTGAAAATCCTGGCATAAGGATGCAGGTCTAATAGTTCATCATATTGTTTATTCAATAGTACATATTATAAAGTCATGCAGACAAAGGTTTCTAAAGCATTACTCAAACAAATCTTATATTCCCTGTTAATGGTACAGCTCGTTTCCTGCAAGTGGCTGCCTGTCATTTTGTCATGGCCCTGAAGAGCCCAGTACACCATCTTTTACTGCATGTCATTGTTCCCTTTCTGTTACGTTGAAAATGAGGATCAAATATGGTGGATTTCAATGGTCTTGCCATAA
>NW_009194250.1:0-331 GCF_000690835.1 Fulmarus glacialis
AGCAGGAAATACACAGGTTGAAGTCTGTCGAGAACTTTGTAAGTTGACTGGCTGTCTATGCTTTAAACGGAAGCTGTGCTGCTGGGGAACGTGATAAAATAAAGCCATTTGGGAAGCCAATTGATTTTCTTTTGAGTTCTCCGTCTCACTTGGCTGAACTTCCAGATAATGGTCAGAGACTTCTCCCTAACAGGAGAGTGTACTCAGGGGAATAACATTTGGAGTAAGTCAAGGAAAGGTCTTCCTAAACTTCCCTGTGATTATCTGGGTCAGGGTAACTGTACCTGGTTCAAGACAAAGCTCTCCCTGAAACTTTTCCCACATTCAGACT
>NW_009194250.1:359-2952 GCF_000690835.1 Fulmarus glacialis
ACAACTGTGCTCTAGGGCTCACACAGTTGCAAAAATGCTCAAGGAAACCTTTCTGCGAGCAATTCTTGTGAACTGTTTGTCCTTCTAGCATTGTTAACCGTGTGTAAGGACTCAGGTATAGGAGGTTTTTGTTAAGCCATTCTTTTTCAATATTTGTCATAGCAAAATGCTTTAAGTAGCCAGCTACCACCACTTTTACTAAAATGATATACACAGTTTGAAGGGAATCATGAATATACACTCATTTTATACTGGTTAGTGCATGGACATTTTCTCTAATGATTAGAGGAAGGAGTCATTCTTCAAAAGCAGCTGACAGAGCTAGTAAAAAATTGCAGAGAGCTTTCTGTGGAAAGACTTAATGGAAATTTGCCCTCCCTCCCTCCTCCTTTTTGGACTTCTAGTCTTCCAGATAAAAGATTTCTATGACAAAACCATTGATGCAGAGGAGGGCAAGGCAATCTTGGCAGAGGAATTGCCACCTGAGTTTTTCCTTAGCTCAAATAAGTTTTCTTTTACCAACAGAGGATAAAGGACTTGGACAGGCTTGTTGTAACTACAAGAAACTCCTAAGAATAGGAAAGTGTAGGTCTTTCAAATTGCAGCCTAGACATCCAAGAGAAGTGGTGGAAGCCGCACCACTTGAGAAGCTAGTACAAAGAGCCATCCTGTGCTGGTAAAAGAAATGGATAAGGTAACCTAGTAGTTCATTCCAGTATCTTATTTCTAAGTTTCTGTGACTCCTTATATCCTGTAGGACAAATGAAATGCTGGGAATGCTGTGCCAAAAGAAAAAGGGCAGGGGGTCCTGCTGTACTTACCCATCTTAAGCAGTATTTATTCCATACTTAGGAGGAGAAGGCTACCCTCTGAGTAACAAAAGCATAGCTTGGTCCAAAATAGGATCAAATTAAGCCTTGCATTAATGAATTTCGGGAGGTTGTAAGCCACATACGCTAATAAAAGAAAAATGCCTGAGAGCTGAATATTGTGTTGGAAAACACTGAATAATCAAGGAGAACAATGGAACAGCTGGTACATGAACTCCATACATTTCAGGAAAGAGTATACAGACCATGACTGTATGTTAGACATTAAAAAAAAAAGATTTTCTCCGAGCAATTCATACAGCACAATTGTTAACAGTTGCAAAGAAAATAAAAGACACACAAGCACTAAGGCTGAGAACAAACTAAACTTCCACAACACAACCTTACTTTTCAAATAATCAGGTTTTAGGTGTTCTTGGGATTTTCACTTAGATATTTCATTAGCTGCTGTGATAATTAACTGCTTGCTAGCAGGACAGAAATATTTTATGGAAAAGCTGTCTTACAGCACTCCACTTTACATACTTACTTTCCAACCTATCATTTACAGTGCCAAGACTGAGAAAGAGGTCGGTAAAACTGGGCTTGCCTATTACTTTACACAGTGCTAATGTGGGCTGTTTCTTTTTCTTGGGACCCAGGAACACAGCATTCCTATCACTGTGACTCTGTGATGTGCTCCCCAACCACCTTCTCTCCATAAACCTTTACATCCTTACTCCAGTACGCACCTGACTCTGCCAATAAGGGCCACCACATCCCACCACTACCCTTGCAAACTTGTATACTTTTCCTACAAGCTAATGCTAGCTTTAGCTTCCTTGCTTAGATGTTTTATGCAATAATCTACAAACTGATCTGGCCAGGGGTTTTGTCTGCTTCTGTCTAACTCCAGATGTTTCTAAGGCATCGCTGCACACATAAAAATGGGAATCTCTCATATACATTGGTATAGAGAGCACTTGAGGACCTTTCTGACTGGTACTAGCCTAAAGTAAGTTGCATTATATTGTCTGGAAAAGGTGATAGTTCCTCCAAGAGAGTTGCATGACATCAACAAAATTGCCTCTTCCATTAGCTGTATTTTATTTTTTGAGTGTTGCCAAACCAGCCTGGTAAGGGAAAACAGGCGCCAGAGCTTTCAGTACTGTAAATGGTAGGTTGGAAAGTGAGGATGTTTAGCAAACAGCTTTGCCATACAACCTCCTAGTATGTTCAGCTTACGCATATATTTACTTTAGAGTCCACTGCATGTGTTAAGTTCACGAATACCAGATGCCTCCTGGTAGGGATGGAGAGGGTAACAAAGTGGTAGCAGAGACGGGTGATGACACGGGTGTGCCGTGCGTGGTACCACCCGGTGTGCCACCGGCCAGTACTTACAGCTCCAGCGTGCGTGTCCTTGTCCCGGATCAGCCGCCTCTGCGTGCAGCTCCTGCAGAGGTACCACAGCATCCACAGCAGCTGGATGAGCATCAGCGTGATGAGGTAGGAGAGCAGGTGGCTCTTGCTGATGCCCACAGCATGCACAGCCCAGGCGAAGGTGAGCAGCAGCCCGGCCAGGAAGAGGTTGATGCCGTACTGGCTGCTGAGGATCTCGGCGTTTTTCTGCGGGTAGCTGCCGCCCATGGAGGGGGAACCGGCGGCTTTCTCCATCTCCCACGCTGCTGGCCAGGTGCTGCAAGCTGGCGGCGCCGCTTTCCCTGGGGAGCCCCGAGGCCGTCGGCTGGCCCGTCCCCCACCGGGGCCGGGGGGGCGGAGCG
>NW_009194251.1:0-263 GCF_000690835.1 Fulmarus glacialis
TGGCGGGCCGGGCAGCCTGCCTGCGGTGTGCCCGTGTGCCTGACCGGGGCTGCGCGCCCCGGGGTGCTGCGGGCCCGTTCGGTCGGGGATGCATAGCACAACCTTCGAGTCCAGCCTGGCTGCATGTGGTGCTTAGCTCTCTTGTTACCCAGCGAACAAAAAGCACTGCCTTGAAGGTGGCTCTGAATTTTTAGTTAACTTGTTTTAAAACAACACAAAAGGCTCTCATTTAAAGCAAACATCCTTCTTTACAGTCCTTGAGG
>NW_009194251.1:328-4699 GCF_000690835.1 Fulmarus glacialis
TGCTATCTGGGACGCTGCAGTGGTTCTTTCATGCTGTGGGGGTGTTGGGAACAACTGTGCACACCATGCCTTTTCTTTCTTGGGACTATCTTGATTTCAACAGGACTTAGGTTTTCTTGTTTCTAATTTGCTAATCTATGATAGCCACCTGTGATGTAACAGGGAACTGTGGCTACAACTGGACTTAAACAGGGGTCAATGACTAGGTAAAAGGAATAGAAAGGGAAAACGAGGCTGGTTTTGGGAAGAGGATTTTTCTGGTCTTTCTGAGGCGCTAGAAAGTCTGAAGCTACGAGTACATAAAATAACATTCTGGATCAACAACAAACAGTCTTTAGCCCAAAGAGACCCAAAATACAAAAACCTTATTAAAATAACCTCTCAGAAATAATAGGTTTTGTGTAATGGGGCATCAGTTTACAAAAATAGTGTTAGAATACCAAGAAAATCTGCCTACCAAGGGTTTAAGAAGTATTACTGCTGTTTGTGACACTCAGATAATGTATCTTAGTGGATGATAACATCAACAAATAATATGTAAAAACATGCAGGCTCAGTCTCCCAATTCTCTTTCCTCAGATTCAATTTTGCATATTTCATCATTCATTTTCGTTCGTAATGTCTCACTAGAACATTTATTCAGAACAAACATTGATTCTCCGTGTGCCCCACATGGAGTTCTGCTAGCTATAGTAATGTTTCAAGGATTTTTTTTCTGTGAGAAAACATCTGCTGTATCACCACTATTTATTCCCTCCTCTATCCCCATATGAAATGAGTTAGTGGTCCAGGCATTGAAGCAGGGGAGTGTCTAGGCTATAGGCATTGGACCACCGATTAGAAACTTAAATTAGTTTAACAGTGCTGATATACTGGATTGCATCAAATTCACCAAAAGTGTGGACCAGCAAAGATGCATCGTTTGCTGCTATAGGAAAACAACAACTCACAGGGGGAAAAAAGCCACACCAATAAAGTAACAGCACAACTGTGTGAGTCGGCAATCTAAACTCTTCATACCCCGACCCACATTATAACCGGAAAGCCTGTAGCATAGCCTTGCTTTGGCTCTTGCCATGCTGAGCACTACCTCAGTTGCGTGCATTTTAATAAGAAATCCCTCTTTCTCCCTCTCGGCAGTCACTGAATATTAGTGGCTTTTGGCCAAAATTGCTTTTCTAGCTGGTATTGGCCAGTGTGTGCTAGTTGCCCGTCTAGAAACCCTACATCAAATTGCCTTTGACTAATAGCAGAAATTAACGATGGGAGAGAATTATGATCATTTTTTTAATTGTCACTACCATTTCCTTAATTATTGCCCATTTTTTCATCAAATAGTAAAAAAATTGGTCTCAGATTTTTTTTTTCCTCATGCTCTACACTGCTTGAGCAAGCAATTCTGTCTATAAAAGACATCCTTTTTGAAACCAAAACTAGGATGCTTGAAGTTAAGTTTTTGGTAATACCTACCATCTAATTAAAAGCATAAAGCTAGTACATAGGTCCAGTCCTTTCCAGATGATTCTCTGTAGTCAGATTTTGCAATTCTTCCAAAGTTCAGTTTCCAGCCTTTCCATGTTTAGTTATTATAGGGCTTTAAAAGTACATCCTTCAAAGAAGCAAGTATATGCAAATCCCAGAGAGTTTATAGTCTAAATTTGGCTCAATTTAAACCTAAAGGATTTGAATTGTTATCACATCTGTTTCTCATGGCAGTATGTGACTACTGTGAAGATCAGTCTGTAATCTTGTCCTCTAATTTATTCTTGAATGTATTCTAAAATGATGCCAGTATAATTTAATATGGCTTATTTTTTCCAAGGTCTTTTAGTTTGATACTTTTCTGCTTCATCTAACAAGAATGCTTCCTTCCGTCAAAATTAAAATCAAGACGGTTTGTTTGCATGGTCCAAAACTAAAGTTAATTGCCCGATAAAATATGTTTCATTTTTACTGTGGAGATCAATGCACTTCATGAGCAAATTGATATTTAAACTTCAGCATAATTTCCAGATATTCTGCTAAAAATTAAAACAATTAAAGTAAATAAGGAAGACCAAAACACAGTGTATTGGAACTCATGTCCATTGAGTTCCATCCACTGACCTATCAGTTAAAGAACATAAATGAGCTCTCTTCATTATTAATCATATATTAAATTACTGCATGATTCCTTCAGATGTTTATGATTAGGTCAAATATTTTTCAACGGTAGCCTTTTGCACTTTGGTTCTCATGAAGACCAATTCTTTAAAAAAAACAATATTCTCTGTTACTAATGTTTGCTTACAGTTTTCCTTTCACTCAGATTGGAAAGTGCCCTGAATGTCCTGGCCTGAGACAGACAGTGTAACTCATCTTCCTGCCCCCATTTTTTTTTTCTAAAGAACTACCACAAGAAAAGAAGCACACTGTTTGATTTGTATGCGGCACTCGGTACTCTGCTGAATTTCTCCTCTGGCTCTGCTCAGACACATGCATTCCAGATGGTACTTAAAAAAGCAAGCTTGTGACTGTTATGTACACTCTTGCTGGCATATAGCAGATCACATTATGCAGTGACATTTAGAAAGAAACTGAGGCAAAAAGCCTGTTTTTGTTTCCAGCTTCGGTCAAGTGTATCTATCAGGCAGCACACCCATGATTTTCAAGTGTGGAACAGTGTAGTTCATATATAAATAACCTTATCTTAGGAGAAAGGACAACATGTTATAATTCCTTTTGAATAACTGAAGTAATCATTTTTCCCTGATAAACACTTTCCCTTGAAATTTGAGATCCAGATCCTCTCTTAAGTCACACACCCATCTTCTAGTTCCTTCCAATCTAAGCTATTTTGCCCAATCACTTCAAAGTACTAGCAACATGGTTGCCAGATAAATTGCTTTTTTGAGCGATCAAAAAAGAAATTCAGGACAGTCACAGTCATACTTCTATCATGTGAAGTAGAAGAAAAAATACCATCATTTGTAATTTGATTAGAACCTGTGTACTCTAAAAACTTCAACATTTCAAGGCAGATAATCCAAAGTTTGTCTAATATGTTGGACCTTCTCTGAGGAACAATTTCAGCCTCTGTTTACAGCAAGTCAGCTCTGCTGCAGCTGTGTAGAAGAGCAGGAGGTGCTAGAAAGGGACCTCCTACTGCAAGTGCATATGGGCAGAAGTTTTCAAATGAAAGCCATGACTGCCTTTAGGTGATCCATAGGTGTAACGGTTTCTGAAACTGGCATTCAGCTGCCACCACAAAATCAGCATGGTACTCTGTTCTGAACATTAGAAGACAAACGTTTGTATTCTAGCAGGTACTTTAGGCTTCCTATTTTCCGTATGGGCCACCTGGCACAGATTCCATGTGAAGTACATGAAAGATGCAAATAACTGAAAATGTTGCATTCTTGCCACTTTGGCTTTTTGTTCACAATACATCCTTTTGCCAGTAACTCCAGGCAGAAAGGTTTTATATTTGCTGGGAATTATTTACATGGCAAGTCAAAGATGTTTCCTACCACTTTGTTTAATTTGAGGAACACAAAGAGATATAACTGAGGCAAAAAAAAAGTTTAGATTTCTGAAATTGCAATGGACGTTCATTACACGAAATAGCTCTCGACATTTGCTAATACTGGATAGGTGGAATGTTTTAGGATCTGACACAGCAAATCATGCACCACATAATCAGTACAAATAAACTTGTTTGTATTGGGGTTTTCAAGGTCTCTGTAATTTTGTTTCTTAGAATGAAAAGGATTTCTTCCCAGCTCAGAAGAGATGGTGTAGGAATTTCAAATTATCTATAGACTCAGCATTCTTGTACTGGCCTTTTTGACTGTCGTGGTTTAACCCCAGCTGGCAACTAAGCCCCACACAGCTGCTCGCTCACTCCCCCCCGGTGGGATGGGGGAGAGAATTGGAAGGGTAAAAGTGAGAAAACTCATGGGTTGAGATAAAGACAGTTTAATAAGGAAAACAAAAGCCACACATGCAAGCAAAGCAAAACAAGGAATTCATTCACTACTTCCCATTGGCAGGCAGGTGTTCAGCCATCTCCAGGAAAGCCGGGCTCCATCACGCGTAGCAGTTACTTGGGAAGACAAACGCCATCACTCCAAATGTCCCCCCCTTCCTTCTTCTTCCCCCAGCTTTATGTGCTGAACATGACGTCATATGGTATGGAATATCCCTTTGGTCAGTTGGGGTCAGCTGTCCCAGCCGTGTCCCCTCGCAGCTTCTTGTGCACCCCCAGCCTACTCGCTGGTGGGTGGTGTGAGAGGCAGAAAAGGCCTTGGCTCTGTGTAAGCACTGCTCAGCAGTAACAAAAACATCCCTGTGTTATCAACACGGTTTTCAGCACGAATCCAAAACGTAGCC
>NW_009194251.1:4725-19033 GCF_000690835.1 Fulmarus glacialis
CAGCAAAATCAGCACATTGACTCAATTGCGTATCAGCCCACTTCTGCTGAACAGTTTTTAAAAGATTTAAGTTTGTTGTTATTCAAGAAGAAAACTTTGAAAGCATCCTCCCTTTCCCTTCCTAACACATTTTGTTTCCAGTAAACTGAAATAGGCACTTAGCCATTTGTAATATTATTTTTCTGGAAAGGCTTTTTTTTAAAAATTGCAGCTTATCAGATGAAGTTTTTCTTACATACTGGAGCTTAATAGGTTTCAGATTTAACCAATAAACACCAGTAATGCTTTCTTGGGCCTGAAGGTTTCAACTCGCTGCAGTCTTTCTTCTCTCCTGTCTTCTGTTACACTCTTCCCATATTTCTGCCTTTCTCCTCCCAACCTGCTAGCCGCAATTTGTGGTCGTTTTTAACCTCTGAAGTTGATCAGAAGGGTGAAACTGATGAGGAAACTGGTAGTAGATGGTCCAAGGAAAAGAGCACAGGGACAGCCTGGCAGGGAAGGGAGAGGCTGAAGGCAAGCATCAGAAATACAAAAGAAACATTGATTTTTAAATGTTTTTTCAGTCAAATCCACAAACTTTATACATACCTTGAGTGCTGATGCTCTACAGTATTTTAATTGAGACCAGTCTTACGTTAATGTAAACTGTGTAGAAATGAAAGTACACATCAGACCTCTGTCAGCATGGTGATATTCATGTAGTACTTGCCCTGGGAGTAGTTCAATCCTAAAATGCTGTTAGGATAACTTTATCTGATTCATAGAACCAGAAAGGTGTATAATGCTGATGTATATGAAAATTATCTGTTATTGATAATGTCTGAAAGCATTCCCAAAATACAATCCCCAAGGACTTTCGCCATTTCTTACCCATTATAACCCACCATACATTTCTCTAAATAGAGAACTTTTTTAAAATAATACATAATTAAAATCATTAAGGAATCATGAAACCTTCTTTAACTGTGGCTCTGAGGCTAGTACATCTCTGGGAGATAAAATACAAATTAACTAGATTTTGGCACACTGTAGTAATTAGATGGATTAGAAAATTTTAGAATTCATAATGAGAGTGTTAAGCATATATTGTTGGTCCAGTTGTCGTTAGGCAATATGGTTCTACCTACCTCCCTTTTATCTGACTTCTCAGACTCCTCTGATGTCAATTAATATCATCATTATTTTCCATGTCTTGACATAAAAGGTGCATTTACATCAAAACTATTGTTTTACTTATCTACTCATAGCATAGTTGTGCTGTGTTGGTAGGCATAAGTCTTTTGAGTTAAGATTGTCAAACAAGACAAATCTGATTCTTTGGCAGGTGTATACTTGTAGGCTTTCCAAATTATGCTTTCCTGCATTCCACCGTTTGCTCAAACTGATAGCCATGGCACAGGCAATAACCATAAAGTGATCTGTCTGATGATGTACACCAATATGCGGCAAAACTATTAATAGTCTCCTGGTAAGCTCTAAAACATGTGGGCATGTATTAAATAATGGCATCTGTCTTCATCACAAGATTTCTTGCTGTCTCTACCTCATAACTTCCCAGTTGCAATGCAGAGTGCTGAGCTTTCAGAGGAAAATAACCACACGTTTCAGCAGAGACAAAGAAGCTCTTATGCCACTGGGCTTCTGAGGCAGGCTCTGCACAGATCACGGGAAAGTACCCGTCTTCCTTCTGGTTATGCTACAGCTGCGGGGCTACCTGTAGCTAATGTACCCTTCAGTGTTTTTCACAGGTCTGGAAGCAGTTTTGCACAGAATGAAGCTGCTCCCACAGCCGCTCCCACTGTCGTCGTCCATCTCTGTCACTCAGTGGTAAGATGTAGCTGCCGTTTTGAAAACTGCCGTCAGCAGCTGTGTCTGGCCCCCAGAGGTACAGTCATCCAGTGGTGACTTACCGAAGACAGAAGGTACAAGTTGCACCCTGTTCCCAAACACTGTCCTTGCAGCACGGAAGACTCTTTAGAAAGAGTATTATATATACTCTATATCAGGAAAATTATATCAGGATTACACTGTGATAAAACTATATTATAAGCGATGTCTGGAAACAAATCCTGCCACTTTAAAAATTTGATTCCATACTCAGAATTACATTGACTTCCAACCTAACTGGCTGCTGATAAGTATCCTCCAGGCCTTCATAGAAGCTGTCCCCAAAGCATGGTGTTTGAAAGAGGAGTGAAGAGAGCAGCATACCTCTTCCCCAAGTTGAGTATGTCATTCAAAATAAATTCCATTCTCTGTATAGAAATGTGTCATGGTAAAGTAAAAGTCGGCTCATTGAACATGGATGAAGCATCCCCATTAGTGTGACATGACTATAATGGATATTCTTACTGCAAGGTAACCTTCTTGTAGGCAAGGCTGAAGTCTTGAGAGAAAAAGTGGAATAGAGATTCTGAGTCAAAGTATGTAACTTTAATGGATGTTGGGCAAGGTTGCCCAGTGGCATAAATCAGCCTGTCATTAAATCAAGTACTGGAAGTTAGTAGAAATACAGTATTTCGTATCAGGTAAGTATCAGGTCTTAAAATCTTTCAGGAACGAAAATGCAGTTTTATTACTGAATGAGCTTTTTCTTTAGCTGTGCACTTTTCCTTTGTCAGTTCTTACATTTCAGTTGCTTTACACTTAAAAGTGGTCATTTAAATATTTTTCAGTACAAATATCTGGGACTATCAATCTGTTAAAATTTTGTCCTGGATATATAGGTATGGCTATATAGTTGTTTCTCTGATCAAGTAGAACAATTAATTAAACCATTTAAGTGGGCTACATGATTTACAGAGAATTATGATAGAAGTTAGAGCAACATGGTGGATCAAAATAGCTATTAAATAAAGAATGAAGCCAAATGCTCTTCAGCCATAAAAAATTATGTATTATATATACAGTATAATAGCTGTACTATCCAATTTCTAGTACTATTAAACATGTCAGCATAGTTTCTCTGTCTTTATAATCATGAATGATTTTTACAGGATACTGTAATTTAATTCTGTTAATAATAAAGATCTGTTTTATATAATATAACCCCCCAAACAATAAATTTCTGTAGATGAATGAATCATACTTTATACGAAGGGTACATTTATAAATACTTCATGTGGAATTAATAGATGATCAATACATGTTATAAGTAAGTTACAGCTACATATAGAATAAGCTGAAGGTGCCTGGAAGCATATAAGTGGAAGATGTTAGAGATTTTCATATACCGAGGTCATAAGCAAGCTATAGACATACTGGCTCTTAACGGCAGTCTTGAAGAGTGACCAAGATGTAGTTTGATGTACATTTGTAGATTGATGAACCAGAAGAGTCTCCTCTGGTTGTCACTCTTCTGTGGACAAATGACATGACCTGGAACAGATCAGGGATGATTATGGCAAGCTAAGGAGAGATGCTCAGGAAATGTAGCATCTCTTTCCATTTGCCCTCTACCTTCTCCATTTACCCTCTGCTTAACACTAGTGAGGTCACATCTCAAACACTTTGTAAAGGCTGGTCCCTGCCCCATACAAGGGAGTTGTCAGCAGACTGCAGAGGACTACTAAATCATTTGGTGAGGGAGTTGGAGTACGTGGCGTACAAGGATAGGCAAAGCAAAGTGGACTTCAGCCTAGAGAAGAGAAGGCTCCAGTGGGCTCTAAGAGCGGTCTTCCACTGTTTAGAGGAGGCTTTAGAAAAGACAGGGCCGCCATAGTGAAAGAACAAGAAGCAGCAGTTGCAGACTGCAGTAATTTTGATTTAAACATAAAAAAAAAGCTTTACCATGATCATGGTTTAGATCTGGAACAGGTTTCCCAAGGGTCTGTGAATCTTTGGCCTTGGAGATTTTTAAAAATCAACTGGATGAGTCGGAAATAATGTTGCAACATTGTTAACAAATCCATGTGAAAGATCCTGTGGATGTCAGGGCCCTGAGAGGGCAATAAGCCTTAATTGCCCTGATGACCGTCACTTGGGACCCTCTTCCTAGGGGCCCTGGAGTCCCATTTCTGCTCACTCCTGCCCGAGCCATAGCTGTGGGTAAGTCTTTGCCCAGCCCTGTTCCTTGCTGACTTGCTAATGGGACTTCCTGGGCTGATCTTGGACCTGACCCTCCACTTTGCTTTCATCTGATGGTCACTGGGCTGTCACCAAACCCTGTTCCTGTCAACCCGGCCCCGCTCATCTTGCTCAAGGGTGGTGGTAGGGTTCCCGGTCGGTGAGGGCACTGCCTCTGCCTGTGCGTGGTCACCCTCAGCTCCCGGCTCGTCTCCCCTCATGGAACAACCACGCGCTTGCTGCCCCCTAAAAATGGGACTGGAAGGTGATTTGCTTTAAAACAATACTGATTTCACTCATGCTCTCTCACAGTCCTACAGACAAGCACCAGGACATGTATACCCAGGTAGTCTGTCCAGCATGCAGGCAGCAGGATGCTTGAATCCAGGTGGTCTGTCCAGGAGTCCTGTTGAAGGACAAGGACACTGGCTATTGAGACCTCATCTTGTCTCTTGGTCTCTTCTTAGGTTGGGAGCCTTAGACTGATTTTTGCACGTGCCTTTTTGTACCCTTTAGGGCATCTCAGTGATGAGTTTCTCCATCCTATCCCACCTCTCATCTCCATGAGTTGCCAGCATTTACTCACTGTTCTTTGTCTCTGATCTGGGTGTCCTGAGAAGCTGGTATCTATGTGCTAGGATCGTGATGAACTGCTAATCTCTAGGTGCCTTCAATAGGAGGTCATTCCTATTGCTCTTCTCCTGCCTTTGATCCTTCCTGCTGCTGCTTCCACACCCCATGATCTGTCCCTGAAGCTAGCCCCGCTTGGAGCAGCAAGATTGGACTTGATGATCTGCTGCAGCTCCTGCAGTTTACCTTTCTTATAATTCTGTGACATAGTCATAATAATATAATGCAGCCAAGGACTGTCTCTGTGAAAAAAAGATTTTAGGATATCCATCTCCTAGAAAACATTTATGATAACAGTACCGAGCACCAGGGATACTGGCTTCTTGGGAGTCTGTTAGGTGAGTGAAGAAGTGAGAGGAATTATGAGGAGTGGAAAAGACATCTGGTTTTAGCACAAAGAAAACAAAATTTCATTAAAAAATACACAAAAAAAGGAATAGGTTAAAGAGTAGGAAAACATTGCTAGCTAGAAGAAAGTATTTTACTAATGAAAAAAGATATAAAAAGGACTGTGTCTCATCTGTCTGAGAAACTGGATATAAAGAGTAAAAAGCAATTGAAGTATCTATACAGTAATTATAGGGGGTTTACACAAAAGAAAGGAAAGAAATTAGAATAACCAGTGCAGAATATGAAACTAGATGTTATAGGAACAACAGGGACATAGTGAATAGCAATCATCTCTGTAAAGCATAAAATGTTCAGAAATAAGTAACTAGAAATCGCATCTTCAGAAAAAATGTTGAAGGCAGTTTGGAATGGAACAGATTGCTAAATGCTAGAGGCTATAAATGGGTATCCCCTACAAAAGGGGATACAAAAAGAAAAAAATTAGTTTTACTATCCCTTTTGATGACTGATTGTTAAAAAAAGAAAGAAACTTTCCTGAGGGGAGTGAATGAAGTTTGCCAGAGATCTCCCCTCAGGTTTCAATTTAGACCTAGGTGCAATTCACTTAAGTGTTAGTCTGTCATTCTGGTATATATTGGAGAACAAATGGTAAAATTTAGATATTTCTGAGCCTGGTATCTGACAAGAACATGCACCAAACAGCCACAGAACCAATCAAAATGGTGCTATATGAGACTTGCTTTGTGATGTGATGTTATTGAAAAGGTGGTCATTGAAAAATACTTTGAAATGAGTGATCAGAAATTGGTTCAGCTATAATTAAATGGCAGTGCAAAGAAAAGCAGCTTCTAAAGGCCTCAACTTCAAAAGGTCGGTTGATGCGATGTCATCCATGTAATGTGTCCATGAAAACAGAAAATGCATTCATCAGCTGTGTCAAAGTATCTCCAGTGGAGGCACCGACAGCATGTAAATGAAGTGTCATTAATGTCTGAAATTCTGTGGCTATATCTATATTAGTAAATAAATGGCTCACAAGCTTAAATGGCATTCCCCTTCCCAACTGCCACTCCTGAAAGAGAAGTCCAGGATTCATCTGGACTCATCCATGCTCATCCAAGCATCTACTGGGAATGGCCGTGACTTGCTCTGTCCCCCGAACTGTGCGTTGTCCGGAGGGATGCTGGATGGCGTGTGCCAGGGAACAGGCTAGCGTTTTGATAGTATGGATGATCCTGTACTTGTGCCCTCATGCCCTGGTACTACATAATTTTTTATTGGTATAAATATCGTCTTTACAGTTTTCCATTCCTAGAAACACGGACTTGACTTGCAGTACTGGGAGGTGGGAGTACTGGGAGAATTGGGAGAACAGGGAATCTGTTTATGTCAAGAGAATAAAAGGGATTGGTGTATTTAAGTTAACGAAACAAAAGCAGAGAGGGATATGATGGGTTTTTTTTTTTGCAAGAGAGGTAAATGCCAGAGAAGGTGAAGATTCAGTTCAGCCGACTGGCAGTAATGACTCAAGGACAAACATATATAACCTTTTCACAGGAAAACTGAGGCTAGAAATTAAAATTTCCAAACATCAGAAGACTATGACTCTAGGATAGGAAATGCAAGAGTCAAAAGAACTCCCCAACTCTTTTTAATACAAAGCTTGGTTAGTTTGTGAAGGGGACAATATAACGATTGGCAGGTTGTTTCCTATTTGACATTCCTAAAACTTGTGATTTTGTTTCCTAAATCTTTACAGATAATCTCTATTCAAGAAGAGCATTTCTATTTCAAATACAGATAGCTGAAATGTGTTTAAGCTATTTTGTTATCTTTTCAGTACAAAAAAAGCATTAGTAATTTTTCTGAGTTGTAACCTTTTCTAAACTCATATGCTGTGGCAGGGATGATTATATTTGTTCCTAAATTATACTATGACGGACCTAGTTCTGAACTGCTTTCTCAATCATAGCTCCCCGTAAACTGTGAGAATCTAGTCAGCAAAGGAGCAAAGTAATCAAACTGAGATCAAAAGACAGGAGGGGCTGGGCCTGAGTGGGGGCTAGGCACCGCACGCTGTAAGACAAGAGATAAAAGAGGAAAATACACACCATTAGCCTACCGGAGACCCAGGGGGCCAGGAAACAGTACCGTTTTTAATGCCTCCAGCCACTATCCAGAAAGATCAATGGAAAAAGTCTTATTTACACCTTTGGGATTTGAAGTTTCCAGTGGAGTTTATCTTGCTTAAGTTGTCCTAGTCTAAGTTAGCAGACTAGGCCTTCTAGCCTTAAAGAAGGTCAATAAACGGCAAGATTGAGAAGGAGATGAGAACATAGCCTGCCCCTATTTTGTAATATGCTGCAAAGTTTAGCCACTAGCAAAAGCTTACAGTGGAACCTCCAATGCAATTAGAAGGCAATATTTATAAAATTAATAAACGAAAACATGAAGCACGTAATGCAAGACTGACCCATGGTGCTCATGGTCAGACTCAGGTCAAGGGCTAAGTAAGGAATGTAAAAAACCTGGTATTTATGTAGGTAATATCCCCACATTTAGACAGAATTTTCTCCAGTAATATAAACCCTGTATGCCATTGCATAAAGCTACTACTACTGTGTTATGAAAACAAGGGAACATTCTCCTATATGCAGGTTGTCTCCAAATTGTCTGCCCCATAATTCTTAACTACAGGGCTTCCAGCATTTTCTATTGCCATCTATTACTGGTCAGTGTTTTATTCTGTGATACTATGACAAGACATTTTAATACAGAATAATCATTGTCTAATAGAAATAGCAGCAACATGAAAGCAGTAGGAGAAATAAAGATACAGTTCACAATAATAAAAGATGCAGTAAAATAAATTGGCATTGCCGTACTGGTCTTTCTTCTTTGTAGGTCTGCAAAATCATCTGTGACATTGTGGAACATTTTTCAAGCTCACCTTCTATTGGGATGATGCAAAAGATAAAGGAATTTTTGACTCTGGTGATACTTAGGTATTTTAGAATCAGTTTTAATTTGTTGAAAGGGCTTTCATGCTCACTGTAATAGTTATATCAAAATACTGAAAGTAGTAATTTCAAATCTAAATACTACAAGCCCAAATTTCACCTTACATTTAGGAAAGAAAAAGAGAATTTTCACTTTTTACTGTTGTTCTTCCCTTTGCCTAAAGTGCCCTTCTTGTTGCCGCCAGAAATATCTTTGTGTACTGAACATTCAGATAAAGCGGGGTTAATCAGATCTAAATACATACATGTGTGTATATATCTCTCTATGTATATACCTATCACAATTTTTTGTGATCTTTTTGCAAAAGCTCAGTTCAGTGAAAATGCTTATGTATAATACCATGATGATTATGTTTAATAAGCAGGAAGCCACATGAGCCGCAGAACTACTTAAATCTCATTTCCTATCAATTTGTGTCTCTGTTACTACATGTTCCCTCTACCCTCACCTGGGAAAGCACTAGCCTCCCTCACGGCCCCTAGTGCTTTGTCTTTTCTTAAAATATTCCCCCCTCGTTTCCCTTAAGCCTTTTTTTTCCCCACTTTGTCCTCAGTTTCCTCCTATGGGCAAGGCAAGAGAAAGCGTGTACTGTGGCTGATCCTGGGCTGCGGGGATGCCCATCCCCTGGATGTACCGGGATGCTAATTCCCTGGATGTACTGCTGCTGAGGGGCTGCCTGGCAGGCCCAGGACAACCGGTAACTTGTCTTCTCCACTGGGTATGCAATATTTAATTCTTCCTTCTTTTTCTTTTTGCTTCTTTTCTGAAAGCTTTTAGGAACTTCAGACTGCAGAGACTTCAATCCCCTTGTCATTTTTTTTTTTTAAACTGGCCATCTGGTTCAAAAGTTATTAGGGAAGGATTGACAGAGACCTTAATTGAATAAGCCTCATTTCCTTTCAAATTCAGGCTAACAGCTTGCTCTGCTGTAGGCAGCATTTCACAGAGAAAGCCAAACACAGATCAGTAGGACCATGCTTGTATTATGCCAGGCTCCAAATCCCTGCTTCAAGCCATTGGAAAACTAAAGCTGCTAAACCCATCTAAATTGTTTAACATGGAATAAATAAGTGTTTTTCCTATCTTGTGGCTCCCTCTATTCCAAGAAAGAGGTGAATTGCATTTGGTTGAAATTTGGAAACAATACTAGCATATAATCACCTACCTACTTACCTACCTATGTTCTAGTTTCACTCTAACAAATCCTGCTTATCCCTAACTCGGATATATAACAATCCCAACATCAAGAGCTGTTTTTTCAGTTAGTAACTATATCTATTAGTGTGAACATTTAACAGGCTAACTGGGGCACAACAGTCCCAGTTTTTTTCTTGCCTTTATCAGTATAGTGTTTTGAGGATGAAAGCCATATATGTATACACACCCCCTCACATCCTATTCTGAGGTCTTTATGTATCCTCAGAATAAGGTTTTCCATAAACCTTATACAGTCTTTCAGCACAGCAGAGAAGTTCAGCTAGTCAGCACATTATTTTTATAAAAATGAAGTTTTTCTTGTATAGGAACAAACCAGTACTGTTTGCCTGTGGTGCAATAATACTCCTTTTGGGATAAAATTGATGTCACTGAAACCCACCTGAGTTCTGATTCAAAATCTAAATATTCCCAGAGGTGTCATAACTAATATGCAGAAATCCCTTAGCTCTCAGCTTTCCAATAAACTTCCTGTATATAATATCCTCAACTCCCAGCAGTTAAACACCACATGCTCTTATAAATTTGGTTTTAATGTTCCTTCAAAATAAGGTAAGTTTACCTTCATATTGCTACCTTAGCATGGAAAAAAATCAGACTAAAAGAAAGCACTTTAAAATCACTGGTGATGGGACAATGTCCACAGTAACCCAGGGGGAGCCTCAAAGTAAATTTATATGAAATTTAAACATTGTAAGAATATTATTTAGAAGCATAGAAATCTCTGTTCCATGTATAGGGAGAAAAGTAGCTTTTAGTCTGATTCATTTGTATGAATTACACTACTTCATATTCATAATTTCTCTTCATGTATTACTTGCTTATGTCTTCCTCAGATGTCAGTAGAATCCTGTTTTTACTTTAGTGATGAAAGGGAACGAATGAACAGGAGGTGCCTTGCAGTGAGCACCTACTGGATCACTGTATGGAAGTTTGGTAAGGAGATGCTGTCAAAGGAGAAGGGGAAAGAGGAGGAGGAAGAGGAGGAGGAGGAGGAGGAGAAGAGAAGGAGGAGAAGAAGAAAGAAGGAGAAGGAGAAGGAGAAAGAAGAAGAAGGAGAAGGAGAAGGAGAAGGAAGAAGGAGAAAGAGAAGGAGGGGGCGGTATCTGATTTTAACTAATGAGATTTGTAGAGTTAAGCTGAAGGACTGGACTAATCTGGCCTTGGGTCTTCGCATGGTGGAGGCCAGCCTACTTTAGCAGCAGCGTTGACTTTACTGTACCATGATCCAACAGGACTGAGATAACAGCAATGAAACTAGCAATAGCAGAAATAACCAAGGAGCTGCACTTCAGAGTAGGACTTGGACTAGGGGAGATTTGTGAAAGAAAGGTATTTCTGCATTCAACTGAGTCTGCTTACCCCTGAGAGTGCTGTTACGGGTGAGCAGAGTTTGTGGGGTGGACAAGAATGTTAAACCATAACAAGTTGAAGTTATGGGGTTAGCCAGACTCCTGGTGTGCTAGTTTGGATACTTCTGTTTGGATACTTGACTTTGATATTTTCCAGGACAAGCTTTGGGCCAGAAACACTTCAGCAGCTTTTGTCTGACACACAAGCTCTGTGCATATCTCCGTGCACCACACTACTGCAAGCAGAAATACTGGGGAATGGTGCACAGACAACTGAATGGCAAAAAACAAAGCTAAAATGGCTCTGCACTGAAATTAATAAACATAGCAGGAGACCACTTGGCTCCAATACTTCATGCTGGCTGATGTTTTTAAGCTGCCACTTAAACATAAGTAGAAGTGTAGTCATTAAGGACAAATTCTCTCCTTGGGCATATACAGATGGCTTAGCAGAATCTGTGCTAACAGCTGCAATCCTATTGTACTACGATTTTTAAAACAGTTTATCACATTCATAAAGTCAACATCTGGTTTGCTCTGCTATAAAAAACTCTCTAAGAGCTACTATTTCAGACAACTATGGGTTTGCCTTATTATTGGGTATTGTTTATCTTACAGCAAAGTATGACATTGCAGTTAGTGCTGTAAAGTACATATGGAAATCCACAGTTTAGTGGGGTTTAAGCTAGGATTCATCCCATGTTAACCGCTTATCCCGGTTGCCTGAAATGGAAAAAGCTCGCGCTTTCCTCCTGCTGTAGTCTCTCAGCACATCTTCGGTGGTCTGAATAGACTTTGAGACTGCCTTTCTCATGTTCTTCTGTGCAGCCCCGTGGAATGGCTCGCTCTCAGGATGTGTTTGTCATTCTCCAGTCTCCATAGAAGGTCCCTCGGGCAAATGACTCCTCCCGTAGGTGCCTTGGAAGTGTACCTAAACAAAGGTGGAGTAAATCTGAGCCTTACAGCAGCCCCAGTGCAGCAGCACGTTTGTGGTGAGCTTTATCTCACTGATCTTCAGTCGTGTAAAGGTTGAGATTGTCTAAGGTAGCTGTCTTCACATTTAGTGGGCTGACACAGATACATCCAGAGGGCAGTTCCTCTTACCGGTGCCAAACAGACATCTTGAGATGTGTATCTTTGCCTGGTGAAGATACTTGTCTCCCTCCACTGACTGGAGATGTTCCCTGGACGACTGCTTTGAACTAGATGGCCAACTTTTAGATAACAAATGTGGAGATAAATGCACCATGGATGACCACATAAAGGTCCCTTTGGAATGTTTAGGGAGACATTACCACTGATAGCACTGGGTGCAGACTTACATTTTAGGAAGAGATCTGCATGACAGGCTGTCAAAACGTTGTAGCTGAGGAGGATAGTCCAGTGTAGAAAGGGACTTTTCTTATAGCAGCTTTATTTTCTTCAGCTAGATCTTGGTTTGAACATCTACCAGAAAAGACATGTAAGTACAGAAGAGAACTTCCATATTTTGGGTGCTCTCATATTTTTCAAGTATACCTTTATGAAAAAGTGTATCTCTACAGTTTGTTTCCTGTGGCATTTTTTTGTATCTTAAGTTTTTTTTTCCTCTTGTCTTCCTACAACAGAGTAACACACCTTTTAAGATCGTCTTTGAAAATAAACTAGTATCTGACTCCAGCTCAGATGATTCCTAAAACTGTACTGTGGTAGTATGCCACATCACAGAAGAATTTTGCCCCCGACATGATATTGTATTGCTAAGATACCTTGTCACATGTAGCAGAAACAGAGCACTGAGAAGACATGAGACAGAAGGGATTTAATGGAAGAAAATGCAGCAGAGTCCTTTTACAGAAAATTGCAGGTTTTTAAAGGTGACTGGCAGAGAATTTTTTAAATGTTGTTTGTAACCTGTTTGTGTTTCCTTACAATGTGCAAAGAAAGCTTGAAATGTGTTATTTTTCTCAGAGACAGTGACAATTTCAAAAAGGAAGCATCTTTTCAGAGAGTAAATTTCATGCCTGCTATGGGAAAAGTAACAGCTGTGAGAAACAGATACCCGGCTCCGAAACCCTCTTCATGCCAGCAGTTTGTACTTCCAGCTCACTCATCAGTTTGACCACAACCCTTCAAGTATCAGCATATGTTTGTTCAGAGGGGGGGAGAGAGGCCCTTATAGCTCTGTGTGTGTGTATAAAATAGGCTATTATTTTGCAGCACGAATAAGAATGAAGAGAAATAATGTTTTCACTAAGCATCTACCTGCTTTTCGTAGAACTTAGATTTGGGAAACAAGTTCATATCTAAGGCTATACTTGCATATCCTTTTAGAAACCAGGAGAAAACCGTGAAGTTTGGGGCTGGAGGGAGGCATGAAAGGCCTGTTTTGGGCAAAGAGAAGTGGTGATGGGAGAGAAGAGGGCAGAGCAACGTTTAGTACCCTTCTGGGCCGTGGTGCCGAGGGCTGCACGTGTGCAGTGCTCACATCGCTGCTCACTGGCCGTGCTTCCTCAGAATCGACCACTGCTGTAAGCTTGTTGACAGGACCTTTGCTAGTGATTCGGTTCAAGTCCTGCCAGAGAGGTTCAATGTATTTTCTTCAGTAGTGCTGCTCCCAGGTCACGAGTCAAATCACCTTAAGAATAAAATGACATCCAAATTAACCTCTCCATCACCTCTTATTTCTTTTCAAAGTCTTCACCGAGGAGACTTTTCTTCACACAGCTATAACATCGGAGGATTATTATCGTTTGGAGTTTATTTTATTGTTGAGATTACTCTGTAATCTTCTGATCCAAGAAGCAACAAATATCACAAAAGCTGAAAACACATGGTCTTTTCTGCTCCCTAGGTCACCTATCCAAAATGATTTTGCCTCTGGAGATAAGAAAGACAAGAAATACGTAACAGATACACTGATTTATTTTCTTCTGTACTAAAGCTAAGGTCTGGCAGTTCAAACACAGAGGCTGGAGGCTTGGTTCTCTATTATATCAGTTTTACACTGCAATAAAACTGCTACAGTGGAGTAAAGAAGCAGGCCCAGTATACATCACATATGCCGGACTGGTGCCAGGGGTCTCGGGAATATGTTAGCCATTCCTGATGAAAGAAGTTCTAGGGAATCCCTGTAGAGTTGAAATAAAATGGCAACTATTTAATATTGAAGATTATGATAATGTTAGAGATTAATGTCAGAGCTTATGCTTTAAACTTTGCATAGTAGGACAAGGTTGTTCTTAAAACTTCTTTGGTCAGTGGGTGGCTGTACAGCATCACAGTGAGATTGCCTTCATCCAGACAGTATCTTCACATGCCGACTTGCCCAGCTGCTGAAAGCTCAGCAAACCTCACCCATCTCTTGTCATAATATCCTGTGCGTGCACCCGTGGTGCACACATTGCACTCTTCTAGCTCTACCCTGTCTCTTCTCGGGAATAAATGACCTTGGTCCCAGCTCTGTGATGCCAATACCCAAGTGCAGCCATTCTCTGTGATGAACCTCAGCTTCATGAACCTCCGGATCCCAAGCTTGGCTAGTTGTCCTGGTTCCGGCTGGGACAGAGTTAACTTTCTCCCCAGTACCTTGGGGGGTGCGCTGTGTTTTGGGTTTGGTATGAAAGGAGCGTTGATGGCCCATTGATGCTTTGGTTGTTGCTGGGTGGTGCTTGCCCCGGGGGCGGGGGGGGGGG
>NW_009194251.1:19295-26506 GCF_000690835.1 Fulmarus glacialis
CCTACTTGCCCCCTCCCGATTCTCTCCCCCATCCCACCGGAGTAGGGGATGAGCGAGCGGCTGTGTGGGGTTTATTTGCTGGCTGGGATTAAACCACAACACTAGTATATAGTGTTTCTGCCTATGGTATCTTGTACCAGGCAGGGATGGGGGGAAAAAAGCCACACCACTAGCCAGCTGGGTCCACTGAGCTGTCACAATTCTGAAGGAGAGTTTTGTGCAAGGCCATTTGAACCATCCTTGCAGAAGGCGTCTGTCTGGCATTTGCTGTCCCCCCGCTAGAGGCCTCTGTTAGCACGACAAAACTGACACAAGCGTTTCAGTCGTGATGGGCAACAAAACAACGTACAGTGGGACGAGTGATTCTGAATTTATCCCCTAAGCAACAGCGTGAGGATCATTAGATGCCGGTACCGGTACGGTATCTGCACTCCTGGTCTTTTTCCCGGCTCTGCACTGCTCTGCCTAGTCCTTCCTCCTGTCCCCAAGGCCTGCCAGGGGTACTGCAGTGTCTGTCTGTCTGTCTGGGGTTCTCAGACTACCCTCGCCTTCTCCTCCCTCCTCAGTGAAGCTCTGGGGAGAATCGCACTGGGGTAATGTCTCCAGTACTCAGATGAAGGGGGACAGGGCGAGAAAGGGGAGTTCCAGTGCCACCTTACCGGCTGAAATCTCCCTGGGACAGCTCCTAACCCCAGCCAGGTCAGGTCACTTTGAAGAAAGGGTTAGTAACAGGAAAGAAATTATAAGCATGAAGTACAAATCTATAGGTCCCACAAAAATTATGTTGTTGAAACTAAGTATATCCTAATTTTTTTTAATGTGTAAAATTAGACTTAAACAGAATTCTAGCAGTTTTAAAATAAATGAAATGTAAATCCCAAAATCCTGAGTTCCATTTGTTCTCCCTGGGTTTATTTCTTCTCATTTGTAAAATGATCGTGTACGTAGTTTTGTCATTTAGCTGCTAGTTAAAGGTGCCAGCATAAGAAAGTTGAAGAGTGAAATCCTATGATGATTCGTAGAAAAAATACAATGAAAGTTTCAGAATTGCAGTTACCATGTGCCATCAGTACAGGTGCCCTAGTAATATTTTGAGTAAGAAAATGTTTCAGCCTTGTAGCCATGTGGTTCTTAGCTCCTGAACAGCCACCCCCACACACCGTTGACTGCGTGGCCAAATGCTGTGCTGGCTTTTCCGTACAAGAATAAACTCACAAGGACTTGCGATTGGACCACAGCTGATTTTTCTACCAAACAGCCAACCATTATTAATGAATTCCACTCATTAAAATCCAACCTGGATTTGTCCTGGATTTCTGGTGCATGGGATATTTTTCAGCTGAGATCACTGGTTTCTGAATCACGGGGAAAACTACAGGTTTGTGAGTTGTTGTATGCAATGCATCTTCTTCTGTCTACATTTCTGATGCATCTAAGGATGCCATGTCTTTTCATCAGTCATGTATGCTTTTGGTTTTCAAGCATTTTGTGCCAAATCTCATCTGCCAGATTTTATCATCCTTTTATACTTCTTTTAACTCTTCTCAGAGTGAAGATTTCAAAAGCAAGTTAGAAGTTCTGTCAACATCTACAAGAGAGACAAGAGTAGGGAATTTATATCTCTCTGTATTTCTCCCTAGGACAGACGAGTGCAAATGACATAAACCAAACATTTTCTAGAATGAGATTCTGGGTCTCTTTCTGACTAGAAGTTTTACCAAAGTTCTTGCCGCTTATTAGGTATAAGTGGATCTGTGTTGTGAGAAAGTCACACGCTATTAATAATCAGGTGTATTAATGTATAGATTTGCATAGATCCTCTGAAGTTTTTGTGAACCTAGCTTCCTAACAAGGCTGGTCAGTCTCTGTACTTAAACCATAAAGAATATGTAATCTTTGGAAAGAAAAAAACCTGAAAGCATCCTCCTACCATGCCATTTTAAAATAGAAAGCTGACTACTGTGTTGCTGATTTTGTGTTGCAAAAAAATTTAATTTTCAAAGCAGATAAATTTCAGTCTTTTGGTTTGAGTGATTTGAAGGGTGATCGCTTTTTAAAAATGTATTGCTTGTTTAACATCTTTACCAAGATCAGCCTGCGAGAGGTTCTGTAGAAGAGATAAGTCATTGCCCTACTAAATGAACTTAATTATGCTAAGGCGTACAATGGCAGGTGGCCTTTTTTTAAAACATTTTTTATTCTCATATCATTTACTATTTGGTACTCTTCTACACAAGCAAGAGAGAACAATATATTTAGAAAGCTCTTTTTACAATTTCTTTATCTTGTCCTGTTGCAGGGAAGTTACGTGTGATCTGCACGGATATATTTCTTGTTGGTTATAGGGAGAGTGCCATAGCATTTTCAATATTGGATACATAAAGTCACTTTTATATTTCAGTTTAAGACATGACATCCTAAGTCAGTGGTTTACCGTAGGTCAACAACTTGTTCTATACTCAGCTAATGCAATGCTGTTAGCACTGCTAACGCTCCACTGCGTACAATGAGGATGTGACAAACAGCAGCTGCATATTGTGCTGGCACTGAAGCGATGGATATTTTAGTATCTGAGGCAAACTTCTTGAATTTGTAAGGGGACTGTAGCCTTCCTGGCAGTACGGGTATAGCACCTGGGTACCAGTACAGCGCGCTACATCATTGCCGCACCTCACTTTGGAATCAGGGGATAAATAGTTGGTGCCAAGGTGCAAGCAGAGCCTGTCTCAGCAGCAGCCCTTCTGAGCAACATGAATTGTTTGGTAAGCCACAAGTAGCTTGGAAACTGGGAGCTGGCCTCCTTTGCCACAATTATTTAATGACTGGAAAACTATGAAAGATCTGTGCTGACTTCCTAAACTAATCACAAGTTCTTTTCCCAGACGTCGCCAGGTAAGTCAATCTTCTAGTAACTGAAAGAAATTAAAAGCAGCCCTCCTTGATACGTCAGCCTCAAGGCTGGTGTGGCCTCGGTAGTCCCTGTAGTCTCCTCAGAAAAAGAAAGACTGAAAATAGGGGTCCCCACAGAGTTTTATTCTGTAATTCACAGGGCCTGTAAATCTATTAATCAACCCTAATGATTCTCCAAAATATTTTCACTTCAATGCTGATGGCTGGATTGCTCCATAACTGAGACAGATTTTATGATATTTTGTCTAGTTCTATTGTACTTTTAGTGGCTGGAAAGCTTCCATATAAGTTAATCTCTTGTCTCTCCTTCAGGAAACAAGGTCAACTATAGCATCAGTTTAATATATGGCACTACATCTATCGAGACTTCTGGATCTTGCAGTTGCAGGGGACAGTTTCAAAGTGTGCAATCCTTTGCTAACATTAAATAGTAAAATCCCCTTAAAGATAATTAAAACTGCTTTGATTTTTCTACCTCCTCTGTTGTCTCTCAATTAAATCCAACTTCCCCTTGCTTTCTGTGCCTTGGAGGGTAAGATTTTTTTGGTGTTACATCTCTGTTCCCTTTTGACACAGTCCTACTGCCCCTTGTTCTCTTATTCCTCAGCTGTTTCTCTGCTGCCCTGCCTCGGTTCTCTGGCTTCTTTCAGTCAGCCTGGAAACACGGTTGCACTTTTCGCCCTGAGCTTTTCCCACACCCAATTAGATTTCCAAACATTCATTCCCGGCTAGCATTTATCAGACTTTCTTTATTATCTAGTTTTAGTATGTGCTGAGACCCCCTTCACTGATGTTCTTTCTTAGCCAAGACAGAGGGATTCTTTCCATTCAGATCTTCCTTAATGCAGCTTTCAGGACCACTGGCACTTCTCCACATCTTCTTCCTTTCCACCTTCTTCTTTGGTGAGCCTGTGCTCTCTCCTTTCTACTTTTACCTCAAACACTGTTCTCTTCAGCACCTCCTCTGGTAGATCCTCCCACTCCCTCTCCACTATCTGTTGGCACCCTTCAGATTTTCACCCTCAGTCCTCCTCCTTTTATCTTTATAGGCTCTATTTTGACTAACTTATCCTCCCCAACAGTATCTGTTACTTACAACCCTTTTTTCCTGTTGTGAATTTTTGCCTCCATCATACATTCTTTGATGTTGCCATGCCATCTCAAACTCCATTCAGATGAAACTTTCTTAGCTGTCCCAAGGATGCTCTTTTCTCCCTTTGTTTATTCAGAATTTTATTGTCCTCCTTCTCTTGTAGCCTTAATGTCACCTTTGATTTCTCTTTCTCCCTTTGCCTCTCCATCTACACACTTATTAAATGGAATAACTTCATTCCATGTGATATTAGCAAGCCTATCCATGGCAATTTAAGATACTTGTCCATTTCTGCCCTGACTTCCAAACATCCTTTTGCTGTTACCTAAAACAAATTTGCTAAACTCATCTTCACCTTCCCTTTTCTGACTATGTCTTCCTCCAATCTGAATCATTTCACCTGTTTCGTGAATCTTAATATGTAATCCTTTTGAATGCCTTGGATAATCTGTCCCTCCAAGAACCTCTTTGAATTTACCTGCAACCCCCCTGCTTTTTTCCTCCCAGGGTCCTCATTTCATTGTCCTTTCTTTCCAGGCTCCTTGCTATTTGGGAAGGAGTAAATATTCTGGGTCCTGTTTCTTCATCCTATCTCTGACATTAGCAGGCAGGTTAATGCCTTTAATGCTGTCGTGATGCTCACACCTAACATGAGCACATACATACTAGAGGGACTACAGATATATGCAATGGGGTGAGGCTTCTGAACTGAACTTAGTATGTCCCTTTGATTCAACATTGATTTATTTACATTGCTTTCAAAAAAATCTTGAATCAGTGCTAGTGATCTGCAATTAGTGTCCTTTTGTCTCACCAGCCCAGGGAGATGGAGAGCAAAAAGGTAATAAGGAGACAGTTTTTCTGTGTTTCCTATAAGAATCGTGTTGGATGAAGGAATAGTCTCATTCCTTTGTGAGAAAAAGTAAGCACTCCCCTGCAGAAACCAGCTGGGAACATTAAAATAGTGCAACGGGAACATGTAGCCAGCATTTTAGCCCTGAAATAAGCAGTGTGACAAGTAATGTCTTTGTCTTTTTATGTACTGTTTTATAGGATTGTCCTTCATTTTATCTTACAGCAATAATGTTCATGGCATTCCAGAAAAAATGGCTTGCAGTTATTAAAATGCTGAGGTGTTTACTCTCAAATTCTATGTTGCAGCATTTTTTTTCTCTTGGGCACCAATCTTTAAAAAGACACGTCAACAAAATTCAGTGGTACTGATTTAAGTCTGTCTCTGTCTAATTCCAATTGCTCAAGTTGGTGTAATATCCTTCTGCAAACAAAGCCTCAACTGCATTTTTAAGGACAGTGTGAGCTAGCACCTTTGGTAGGTATCACCCTGGCAGCCTCAGAGCATGAAGTTCAGGTTATTACAGCAGAATATGCACAGTGCAGATTTTTTTTGTCTTACCTCACTCTGACCTGCAAATGCTGCCACCAGAGGCTAATGCAATAGTTATTGGATTTGGTGCTGAGTTTGCCAACCAGGCTGTCAACTGTATATCACAACTCTCTGTCACAAAACTGTGATTAGTTTTGTGATAGAGAGTTGTGATATACAGTTTTGTGATACAGACACCAGTATGCTTTAAACTAGACAACACTAAAACCATTGGCCTCACATCTTGTAGGACATCAAGTAACCATAAGATGATAATTTCCATTAACGATTCGTCTGTTCTGGAATTTAATTGGGGAACTTTGGTGAAAGAACACTGTATGTGAGATCTCTAGGTGTATGATCTCTCCGTCCTCGACTTCATTAATTTTGCTGTACCTTTAAATGCTTCCAAGATCATGTTTGATTTGCTTATGGGACTGTGTTTTGCACAGCGAGTTGACGTAGCATAAGTGGATTATTCATACATTCTCATAATTTGTAACGAAATGACTATATAAAATGACAGAGAAAGAAAAAAAGAGCTCAATAATGTAATATTAGCAAGATGCCTCCCACCTACCAGCCTGCAATAATTGAAATCCTTTTCTTTCACCTTTCGGGGGAAAATACCTTCTATTTTGCCGGATTTACACTGAAAATTTAAATGGCTGTTTCCTGTTCTGTGTCTGTAAAATGCCTAGTAGGACCCAGCAGGATTACAGCCCAGCAAAAATCCATAGAGTAAAAATAACCACCGATTGAAATTTAGTGGAGAATAAGCAATGGAAATCGTTAACATTCAAGTGTGAAAAGTTCACCCAATTTTTAAATTTATCATATGCACAAATGTTAATTACATTTTTAAATGCTTGAAGTCTGCAAATGTTAAGAGCACAAAAGAAACTATAGTAACCTGTTAGACACTTGTCCTTTTCTTAGACTTTCCTTTGGCACCCTCGATAAGTGAGTGCTAATAGAAAGGCTGACAACACAAGTGCATTTCTGATGCAAAACACCAAGGACAGGATGAACGGTCAAACCTTTAAGAAAAGAATGGGGCCTTTTTGTTGTGGAAATGAAGCTGCAACAATGTTCCCAGACTATAAGCTGGCAGTCTGCAATGGCAAAAACCATAGGAGCTTTGTCAAATTCTTTATCAATGTCAGCAGTTTTTTTTTTTTTTCTTCTTCCTGTTGGGGTTTTAGCTAAGAAAAATGTGAAAATTTATGTGAACAGTTTGTTACTGTATATAACTCTTAGCAACAGGGCTGGAGCACATAAAGGCAAACATTTTATTGTCCATTCATGAGCCGATTAACACTATTAATGAGAGAAAAATTCTGTGGACTGAGGTCTTCTGTTTCCAGAAATTAAACCACATTAAAAAATGAGTTAGTCTCTGCAAAAAGTCATGTGTGGACAGCAATACTTTGTAATCTTTACATGACTACCCACTTATATCTGCTTCACTCACCAAATGAAAGAGGCAGAACAGCCATCCGTCTAAGGGTCTTGGTAATTTAATGCCACCATTAGTGTTAATATCTATATTATACTTCTATCAGTACCTAGATGTCATGAGTGACGTGAGTTAGCCCAGGATGCCTGGGGTATGTTGCTGCCCTCTCCTTCCCTGCCCCTCTAGCAGCCGCCTTCTCTCCTGCCTGCCCCTGCCCCAGCATCGTCCTTTCCTCCCCCATCCCCTACAAGGACAGTACGGCATCTTCTTTGCATTGCCTCCTAGTCTCCAACTATGGGAAGAAGGAAGTTAATTTTCTAGATAGGGGAACGAGTCAGAGGGAGATACAGATCACCACCAATATT
>NW_009194252.1:0-10094 GCF_000690835.1 Fulmarus glacialis
TTGGATTATGGGGGGTTTATCCTCCTCGCACAGTTATCTTATAACTGTGCTGTAGCTCAAGTCTTTATATAAATGGTAGACAAAAACAACAGAAACAAAATTTGCTCTAATGTCTGAGGATATTTACATGGGGATATACTGGAAAAAGGCAGTCTATAGCAGCTTCTTTATTCAGTGCTGTGTTGTCAGACCATCGGTGTGTAGCCCCACTGATGTGACATCAAAATTACACTGAATTTTCACAGGTGCTTCTGAAAGCCTAATCTAATCAGAGCTGAGCTGGCCCCACCACCTGCGCCCTCAACTCGCCTCTCTTCTCCCCGACACTCAAAAGGGAAAAACACAAGCACAAACAACTCTTTTCCAATTACCGTGCAAGGGAAGGGGCTCCTCAGAGACCACAGAGCCCTTTCTAGCCACTAGCAAGCTTACACATCAGCACTCTCTGGCTTCTCAGGGTCCATCTGTCCTTAAGATCAGGAATTCCCTGTTTTTTCCGCCTTAAAAAAAACCTCCACATGCTGAAATTTAAAAACACATGCATTCATCCTGTTTTCCTTCATATACATAATTGCCCGACTAGGTTAGAAAAACAAATCACATTGAATGAGATGTGTTCATTGAAGTGTTTTAAAGCACAAGCCACGTGCTTTGTTCATGTAGATCCTTGCAGGTTTTGCTTGCAAGACAGACATGCTTTCCCATTTACACAAACCAAGTGCAAGTCCCCAACTCATATGAAACATGCCAGTGACTGACATTCCAGGAGGGTTAAACCACTATTAACATTCATAGCTCAGCCTAACACAAAATGGTAAGCATGATATAATTATTAAAACATCATTAAACCAGAACAAGCATTAAATTCCCTAATTTTCTGCTTTTTGTTGTAAGATGTTACTTTCCTTCAAAGTTGAAAAGTGTGGTGGCTCTTTGAAGTCCTGACAGTCATTATTCTTAAAAAATTCTCTGCTCCCTTTTCTAATTGCTTTTTTATTCGAGAAAAGTCAATTAAAAACCCCACAGATCGCATTACCAGCATTTCTGGCTTATCTGGCCAGCACAGGGAAACTGTTTGGACATTGTGTCACTCTCTCTTATTATTTGCCTGCCATCCATTGTTCAAAAAATAAAGTCTGCTAAGCCCAACAATTCAGAGGAGCAACAATTGTGGTTATCAATCTTTCTGTCCTGATAATCCCATCTCAGCTTTTATGTATCATTAAATCTTCCACACCTTTAATGTGTAGGCACACTATTATAGACTAACTACAGCATAAAAGTAATGCTTCTGAAACAAAAGCATTACAGCAGCTATTCCCTCCATTTTTTTTTTCTAATGTAAAGCTGAAAATTTTTGAGGCGAACAGAATTTTCTGTTATTCTGTTTCTGTTTTCCTCAATACTTTCTGATAGTCAAAACAGTATAATTTTTAGAGGTTTTGTGGGAAACATTCATCAGCATCTCCATGAATAAGTGGCAGAAGAATTCAAACCTAGATGTTTAATAAATCCTATCCTTTTTTTATTCCTGAATTTTTTTTTGGAAGACATGCAGTCGTGAAAAAAAAACCCATCTTAAAATAATTTCTAAAACCTTGTTTTTGTGCATAGATAGAATTATTGCTTTAATGACTGTTAACTGCTGAAGAAATTTTTTTAAGAAGAGATTGAAGTATTGCCAAAGAACATGTTTTTGATGAGGATGTTCCTTCCAGGTAGTTGAGAGCATGTAAAGGAAGCTGATAAACGCATTTTCCCAGTTTGTTTCCCATTTTAATCGGAACAACCAACTCGATCCAGATGTGAAATGAAATTAATCTCTGCCGAAAGGAGTTCATGATCTATGGCTCCTTCTACTAAGAAACATTACCTACAAAGTTTAAAAAGTTTTAAGACAAAAGGCTTAATAAAATAGTTCCTCTGAACATTGAATTGGTGAAAGAAATACATTCAACACCATTAGCAAATGTAGTGAACACATGAAAAAATACTTTCAAAATGAAACCTACTGATTTTCTGTTTCTAACTTTTTCAAAATTTGTATTGATTTCATTTGAAATAAAATAAACACCACTAAAGCACACCATACAAAGAAATACTATGTTTCAGGCTGAATGAAGTTTGGCTTTTTGTTTCAATGAAAAATATTGAAACATTTTTCATGTGGAAAAGGTTTGAAAACATTCCTTAACGTTTTCTGAAACAGCATCTATTATTCAGACAGATACAAAATGAATTTTCTCAGATTTAGGTAGCCTCAAATGAATTTGAACACTCCCAGAGTACAAGTTAGTAAATAAAGAAAACATGACTGAAAGGAGGAGCTGGACAATTCTTTTTCCACCAAAACAAATATCAAAGTTTAATCTAAAACATTTTTAGGACATAGGAGGCAAATAGGGACTATCTCTGCTTTCAGATATAATTAAGTGAATTGTTTCCATTAATGGAGAAAGGAGAGAAGAAGTTTCCTTAATGTATTTAAAATAATTGATTTCTTTAAAAAGTAGGATTTGCATGTTGTTTTCCATTTTAAAAGTAATCTATTTCAAGAAAAGAGAAAAAAATAGCACTACTACATACTAGCTTTCACACTTCCCATAGCACTGAAGCAATTTTGTACCTTTTGGGAAGACAGATGCTGATGGTGTTGGCTCTGTGCTGGGAAGGGCTTTTCCGCAGAGGCCCCTCAGGACGAACATGTTACATGAGGCGGAGGAGAGGCTGAAGCCCCACTGCTGGTGGTTTCAGTCCTGCAAGCATGAGTTTGTGCTGAGCGGCAGGTTTTGCTGCAGGTGAAACCCCTTGAAGAATGCCAGGGTGCTCTCTGACCACCTCATTTTAGCACAGGTGAGTACCTGTAATTAAAACAAGGACAATTAAAATGCCCACTTAGGATGTGGCCTAATTCCTCCTCCACCGAGAGCTGATGCAAGGGCCTGGGCATCTGCTGCCTCCCAGCAGCTCTGCAATGCTGATGTCAAAACCAAGATGCTGGTGTGAAGAAGCAAGAATGTGATAATCAATTTGAATTACTGCCGAAAGCTTGTCATTTCTACTCCCGATCTTGCAGAGAAATCTGCGTAGTCAGAGTTCACACCTTAAGGAGAGCTCATTGCAGGAGGGGAGAATTAATTCCTGCCATTCTCTGTTCTCTAAACCCCAGTGAGTAACATCCCTCCCTTTACTCATATCTCTGCACACTGTCTTTTTTGCCAACTCTCTTCAACAATACATTTTAAGACATCCAAACAAGTATCCACGCTTTCTTCCCACCCCACTTAAAGCCAGATGCTACCTACAAGCTCCCGTTAAGCTGTTGTGCAGGGAGGTGTTTGCGAGCATCTCCTCTTCTGCAGGATGGCTGCAGCCCCCAGCGCGGTGCTGCGGGGAGCGCGCTGCAGCACTGCACTGCCTGCCGGGGAGGCTCAGCCGCTGGGCCGGGCTTCCAGAGCCACACGCAGCAGAAGTGCAGAGATACGGCTTTCTGTTCAGTGGGGGCTTCTATACTGCAGTGACAAGCTATATTTGCAAGTCAGACTATGCTCTCCAAGTGGTGCATTTTATTACCTTTTTCTTGTTGTTGTTTCACTCCCACAGACAATCTGGAAAATAACGGGGGAATTTCCTCCAGCCTGTGCAATATTTAGGGCTCGTGCTCAGCTGCGAGCTGAGGCCGCCTAATTTTGTGCTGCATAATGACCTTACAGCAGAGGAACGGGATCCACTCAGAATTCCTTGTAGTGCTCTTACAAATTTCATTTGCTTGTAAATTTAGGCAAGCAGCGGATGTACTAGATGCCAAAGTGCTCTGTGCCACTGCGTATCTGCTCTACCATCAACAGAAGAGGTGTCCATTTCTGCCTGCCCAGGCTCAGTTAAAAAACTGTGGTTTTGCCATTACCTCCCCCAGCTCTCCCCCAGTCGTTAAACAAATGTGACTTTTAGACACAAAATAGACACAAACCACAGGTGTAGCAGTTTTGCAGTTTCTAAAAAAGCAGTTTTGCAGCCATCCCTTGGAATAGCCTCTCTTGCTTATGAGCACGGCAGAGTAAATAAGCCAGCTGTTTTGATGATGGTTTTTAGTTCCCTACAAAAGCCAGTTTGCTGGGTTGGCAAAGTCTGCATATCACCTATCTGCAACATGCTTTTTCTTTCCTTCATGGCTTTTCAATGTGCGATTACTTCCCCTAGGTTTGCAAGATGTGGATCCACACAAAAAGTGCAGGAGTGATTAGTGCAACGCCCTCATTCAGCTGCGTAAGGGCACTTGAACCTCCCTCACCTTCACCTGTGTTTTCACCAACACCTGTGACAACAGCAACCCCTCCCTACAGTCTGAAGAGCAAAGGGGGAGGTTGCTGCTGCTCCCATGCCAAGGGATGGGCAGGAGAAGGCAGAGGTTTAGCCCTAAGGTGCTATACGTGCTCCCTCCAACGCCGGGCGAGCAGCCTCTGCAGCAAGCACTCCCCTGCAGCTCTGTGTCCTGAACAGGCTGCTTACACCACACAGAGCAGGCAGATGAGAGGGGTGCAGGGCTTGCCCACAAGCTCCTGGAAAGCAGGGCTCTGTTTTTAGGGCAGCAAAATAAATGCCCTACTTAGCTACAGCTAGCCTCACCTCTTAGTGGAAAGTAGCACTAACACAGGTACCAATGTACACACCGGCACAGAGCAAATGCAAGACATCCTGATGCCCAGGTGGGAAATGGGTTTGATGCTTTCACAGAGGTGGGATCTTCTCTTCTGCCCCTCTACAAGCCTTGGGGCACTGCGCAAAATGATCTGCTCCCTCTGAAAGCATGTAGCAGAGGCAGTGCTTTGCCCCGCTAAGAAATGTAGGGTCCCAGCCCAGACGTCAGTGACAACTCAGAGCTTCAACAGCTGTCTTTGAGGGAGATAAGACATTGCGCATTGTGTTGCCTGTCAGTCACCAAGAGACAGGAGAAGTTGGGAGCCAGAAGTTTCCTCCTACCCACGTTTCATACCATTTTTCTTCCAATCTCGCTCCCTTGCCCATGGATCAACAGCCCTCACACTTATTTATACCCAAGGAGGAACGCTGATTTCATAGAGGTTTTTAGAAACCAGTTCTATTAGCGTCTTTGGGACATTAAATCCTATGCATTTCTGCTACACTAGGAACTTCAGAGAAGCAACTGTACTTGTTATTGTTGGCTGTGCCTTCAGCTTCCCCATTATCAAGTAGGAGATCAATTAGCACAGATTTTTGTCACCTTCCAAAATTCATAGGTTTCATAGACCACAGCAGTTTATTCTAGCAGGTATCAGTACTCTAACCTTTCCATTACAGCCTAAAGGACAGGCTTTATGAAGCTACAATAAAGATACATGACAGCTATATTTGTTACTGTAGTTGAGATCTGGAGGAAAGAGAGCTTTGTTTGTTACAAAATGGCATCCACAGAAGAACCGCAATAAACCAGATATGTTCTTGAAGACAGATGCAGATATATAGATAAGAATATATTCATATCAAAGAATCAAAGAGATCCTCTGATGAAGTCAGTAAAGATGGTATCAGTCAGAGAAGAACTTGTGCTTTCGTGCTGAAGAGATGAGTAAGGCATTCATAGATCAGGCAAATGAGGAATGAATAACGATGGGTCCAGTTGGGAGCCACAAAAAGCAGTCATGCTGGAAACCGTCTCTTCGTGGGTCTCTCAGTCAAGCTCATAAGAATGTCTGCTTTACATCTCCTGAGCTTAAGAAACACATCAGTGACCGCTCCCTTGCAGGCAGGAACAGCTACAAAACCTAAAGCAAAATGGTGGGAGAAGAGCAAAGAAGCACCAGGAGTGAGACTGGTTCAGAAAGGCTTCCACAGTAGGAGGTACTGAGCAGAAAGGTAGTATGCGCTGTCCTGGGAAAGATGAGGTGGCCAACCGAGAAAAGTGTTTGGGGATGGGCTGTGCAGTCACATCACTTTCTCGTACTCCCTGTAAGAAGTGCCAGCCCAGCCTTCCTGGAGCGGGAAAACTGCTTCTTTCTGCAGAGAGAATAAAAACTTCTGTGCAATTCTCCAGTCTTAAAACTCTGACCCCATCCTAGACATGCTTGGAAAGTTCACAGTCTCCAAGTCTTTTTAAACCTTGGTGGTTCTATGGATCAATGATCTGTCTTATGATCGCCACAAAGAACCATGGCTTGTGTGATACAACCCTTTGTCCAACAGAAGCTGGAGGATGTAATGCATTTCAGCCAATGCAAAGTTATGTTTGCTATGGTGTTGGCACTAATCTGAGCTGGCTTTTTAACTGGTGACCTACAGGTGAAAAGCTCTGCATTCCCCTTCTCTGAGCTATCCATTTGCTCAGGTTCAATATTTTATGTTCCCAGTGGTGTTGGTGTTCATACAATATTTAATAGATGTGTACAGTGCTTTGTGGATCACAGTGTATCACATATTTCTGCAGAAATAATGTAAACCATGACCACATGAAAGATCTAATGCCGTGCTTGTAAAATGCATGTTTTTATTGCATGTAAACATGAACCCTATGTACGTAGTTATAAAACAACATGCCTACTGCAGGCAGGCTAAGAGAGAGTACTGCAACCCCTCTGAAGCAGTTTAAATCTATGTGAGTACGGTGGAGTCACCACCCCCAAACTGGTAGGTCATTGCTTGACATTTTGTTTAAATCTTACGTACCAAGAAAGGACTTGTAATGGGTCACAATAACATCCATTGCTAGCTCACAAGAAAGGGAGTAACAACAATTGTATTATAGTTACATTTTTATCACAAATGAAGTAGGCTGTGGTTCCCATTCAAATTAGTAGGAATTCAGCCATTGACCTCAAGTAGAAGCAGAATCAGGAAATGCAGATTTTTAGGAGAAAACAAAACCTCTCCAAAAGCAATTCTAGGATGCTGTGATTATTCCTTCATGTTCTTATTCCCTTTATGATTATGATCACCACTAGCTCCGGGCAGCTGAAACAGGATTTGTTCAACATCTTTTATTGGAACCACTTTTGGAGGAAAGGAAGGACGTTGATTAATTTTTTATTTTATTGTACTGAAAAGCATGTTCTTCCATGGAAAGGTTAGATTTCCTGTGAAAGCTATTTTGCCCAAGCCAAGTTTTTTCAGCCAGACCCCTTCAAATTTTTGTTGTTGCTGTTTTGGTTAGGTCTGACCAAACCAAGGTAGCAGATTTATCCAGTGAAATTAAAGTACAAAATTCTGTTAGTATGTGCAGAAAGATCCCCTGAAAAAATCCCAATTTTTGTTTGTTTTTTGTTACTACATAGACAAAAAAAACCCAAACCATATACATCCTGGACACATTTCATTCCTTTCTATGGGGCACTGTGTCAGAAGATGGTCCTACTGCTGACATATCTTTCCCTGTATCTATGTTTGTGCTTGTTTTTGTGTTTCACTGTTTTTAATTAGCCATAAAAATTACACATTTTTGTAGCAAGAACAATTTGGTTGTGGCTTCCAGGAAAGACGCCCTATGACTATCATCATGAAATAAAGAAAAAGAGAATTAGTTTTTATTTTCCTATAAATAGTGTTAGTACCTGGGTAATGGAAATGTACACCTCCATAGGTGAGGCATGCCACTACATAGCATCACAGAGACTGGATGCAGAGAGTTTGTCTGAATCACCACGATCAGTCACCCGTGGGGGATGCATCGGTAATGCTGACAAGAGGCTGCCCACAAATGCTGCTTGCACCACATGGCTAGGCAGGGATGAAGTGTGTGTGCGGTAAGTAATGGCAAGGAATAGAAGGGAAGAGCTACAGCTCCTTTACTGTTGTCCCTGTAAATCCACCCTTCATATTATTCCCCAAACCAGCAGAGTAGCTGTAACTGAAATTATTTTTAATTTGTCACCTTAGTTCAGCTACGCCAAAAAGCTTTTCTCAGTCTTAAGTACTGACAGGTGCTTGCTACAGTGAAATAGTATATTGTAGGCAAGAGGGCAACAAGGGTAGAATGAATTGTTCTGCTTCTCTGGACTGAAGGGACAAAATCCCTTCTTCCAGGATTTAGCCCTCTATGGGTAACATTTTACTCTCTGCGCTCCATGCAGAGAAAGTATGAAGCAATGTTAATTCTCCCTGCTGCTTTATCTACGGGCAGACTCCATTTTCCAACTGCAAAACAGCACACAAAAGAAAAAACAGTAAGCATCAAAACCCTTGGAGTTAGTAAAGAATGTGGTGGCAGAAATAAAGGAAGAAATCAAAATCTTCATTACTTCCCATTTTGACCAAAAAACCCTAACACTGGTTGCCAGAAAAAACCCTCACCAAACAAAAACCACTGGCTTGATACAGTCACAGAAAGAACTGCCCACAGCATGCATGCTATAACAAACCCAGGTTTTATACAGTACAGGAATATTAATAGTACATTTAGTGAAAATGTATACATTGCATTTGGCCACAGTATTTTCTGCTGTACATGATGGGGTACTAATCTACCTCTTGTAACAGCGAGTGCTGAACACAGAAGAAGATTTTGTCACCCAAAGCAACTGCAATAGCTAATAACATAGCAGAAGTATGAATACTGATGCAAATCTTAACTGTAAAAAGCTATTTGCAATCTGCAACAGAGAGTGAAGCCACAGAAGAGCTAACGAGGGTCATTACTGGGATGTCATGCTAACCTTTTTCCCATCTTCTCACAAACCTTTCTCAGCCAGGTTTTCTATTAGACAGCTGGCTCCTCTGGCAGGCTAAACCAGAATTCAGCTCCCGCTTTCAGTACAGTGAGTTGAGATCCTGGTTTCCTGTATGGAAAGATCTTTCTGAGGATCTTTCCAAAGCAAGTAAACACATAATCCCCCCAGGACCTTCCCACAGCCCTCCCCTGCCCAGCCCTTCCAGCAGTCTGGGCAAGCGGATGGGGTGCGTGCAGGGAATCAGAGAGCAGCTACGCTTATTATAGCATAAACATCCACCAGATTTACTGCTAGGGAGCCCAGCAGCACTTGTGTTGGGACTGGCAGTAGGGAAGACAAAACCGTCCTGACAGAGTTTAGGAGTGTGTCAGCTCCCATCCACTGGAGGCCAGCCAAGCGATGTAAACCTTTACCAACTTAGAGAAGCTGTGTCCTCAGACAGCAAGTACCCGCAAAAGCATACCCATAGGATGATGACGATTTGATGAGTATTAGCACTGATGCCATTCAATGTTAAATAAAACTTATGTCTCTGAGGACAAACCATGGTCATATAACTGTGGAAACTGAGATCTCTTTCCCCCTGCAGTAAGGATCATGTAATTAATGCAAGCACTAATTAAAATTTAAATAATTGATAATATTATTACTAAGGAACTATATATAGCAATGTCAAGAGGCCTAGAAAATCTAGCAGTAATTGAATTAACCGTGTCTAAGGAGTAGCACTAAGCAATCTTCCCAGATGCATACCCGAAACAAACAATGCCTGGCCCAACAACAGCCGTAACAGAGGAAATGGTGCAGGAGAGAACAGAATAATGTTAAATAAGGGTTAGGGTCACATGGCCTGAAGTTGCTACATGAAGAGCCACAAGCAACTCAGCTGCATGAAATGAAGGTAGTGATTTGTGCCATGCAAAGCAGCGGAACAGATGAGGACTATAATGAGAGCAAAGAACATTTTATAACATTTGAAATGGAACGGAAACTTTAGCTGTGGATTTGCAATGAGCGTAAGAGCACCCTGTCCATTACTTTAGGTCTTTGACATGTGAATAGTCGGGTAGTGCTGACAACCAGCCTACGCAACAACAAGGAGGAGTTAATGACTAAATCATCCGGAGGAGGGAGGAAGGGAGGGCACAGCAATGGCCAGAGGGAGATAATCAGCAGGATGTTGGCTTGTTACATCTGTTAATGAGAGGCCAAGCAGAGAAATTCAACAAGCCTCATGTTGTTTCAAGACCACTGCAATACTGGCCAAAAGCTAAGAACACTCACTGGCCCCCAAAGCTCTTGTGTCTCTCTGAACATTTCTCCCTTGTTCAAGAATTACTTACTTCACCTGCTCTGTATCCAACAGCTTCTTTCCTGTTTTCTAACATCAGAAATCTGACGGTGAAACCTCTTTCC
>NW_009194252.1:10104-27996 GCF_000690835.1 Fulmarus glacialis
TGTCTGGCATTCGTAAGTGATTACCTATGGAATGAAAGCTCTTAGGAGTGGGGAGAGGTACAAGAAATTCTGTTACTGGTGATCATCATGAACAATTTACAAGGGAACTTAGAGCAGCGCTGCTCAAACCCAGGCTCCTGTCGCTATTAAAAAGAATTACTATTTAATGAGCTTCTGTTTTCATTAATGGTGTGAGATTAAGGCTGCTTGCCACCAGGTGAATACTAATAGACAATCTTTAAGCAAATGAGGCCCTCATTCCCTTAATTTTAATATATGATAGAATAAAACATGCTTTCTTATTCTCCATTTTGTTAAGCAGAAGCTTCATTGCAGACTCGCTTCAGCAACTGAAAGCATTTGGTTTTACTTTGCACCCTTTCCCTTTAAGGTTTTACTTAGAGGAAAAAGTTTTATGATAAAAAATGAAAAGAAACATTACAGTGAAATAATTAACTGCACAGAAAGCTCCTTTCAGTTTAAATATTCCACTGCAGCGTGTGAACTGAGGGAGAACCAGAGAAATGAGCCTATCTCAAAGCAAACATGAGGCTGACAGGTGAAGCTTGATGGTGCGGCTATATGAACAAGTTACTGTGAGAAAAGCTGGAGGAAAGATTTCCAGCACGTTAACTGAACCATGGGAACTGCCTGTGCACATGCCTCCTCTGGAGGTAAATGTGTAGCTTGCCCCCAGGTGAAAACGGATCTTGCCATTTTCAATATACAGAGAGTCACTGGACTGAAAGAGATACTGAAGGCAAATAGAATCATAGAATCATAGAATCGTTTAGGTTGGAAAAGACCTTTAAGATCATCGACTCCAACCGTTAACCTAGCACTGCCAAGTCCACCACTACACCATGTCCCTAAGCGCCTCATCTACACGTCTTTTAAATACTTCCAGGGATGGTCTGGGCAGCCTGTTCCAAGGCTTGACAACCCTTTCGGTGAAGTAATTTTTCCTATGTCCAACCTAAACCTCCCCTGGTGCAACTTGAGGCCATTTCCTCTCATCCTATCGCTTGTTATTTGGGAGAAGAGACCATCACCCACCTCGCTACAACCTCGTTCAGGTAGTTGTAGAGCGCGATGAGGTCTCCCCTCAGCCTCCTCTTCTCCAGGCTAAACAGCCCCAGTTCCCTCAGCCGCTCCTCATAAGACTTGTGCTCCAGGCCCTGCACCAGCTTCGTTGCCCTTCTTTGGACACGAGGTAAATATAGAGAGGTAATAATGAGGTAAATCAGCAGAAGCTTATGAGAGATTCCTCGCAAGGCTTGTTGATGGCAGGAGGTATGAATATACTTGTTTGGAAATCTAATATGTGGACCGAGTTACTCGTGATTAGTCTGAAGCAAGAACTGGACTCTAAGCACTGGATGGGTACAGAGAGGATCTCTGAAAGCCACGTCTGAATTACAGGGTAGGGAAGATGGGACCAGGATGCAAAGAGGAATATAACATAGTCAACTGATGGATTGGACAAAATACCTCTGTAGCAGCAGTTTAGGGAATGATTATATTTGTTGAGAACAAAGAATTGCATTGCAGCAATTAAAGGTACAAAGAGAGTGACAGAACTTAGAAGAAAGCATTGAAGTTGTTGAAGGATGCACACAGTGGGCCATATCTTAAAGATCTTAGAAAATAAATACCTGCAGGTTCTAGAAATATCCAATATAAATTTATGTCTAATTAAAGTTTAAATAAAAGGCAGGACATTGGTATTTTTCACAGTAAAATAGGGTAGCAAGGAAGGCTTAAAAGGAGAAGATTAAGAGCGCTCTGTTAGCCATCACCAGCTAGAGCTGAGGGATAAGACACCCACAAGGGATGGTAGATTTTAATGTG
The DNA here is from genome assembly GCF_000690835.1 of Fulmarus glacialis. Classification (NCBI taxonomy): domain Eukaryota; kingdom Metazoa; phylum Chordata; class Aves; order Procellariiformes; family Procellariidae; genus Fulmarus; species Fulmarus glacialis. The sequence goes on from NW_009194252.1 coordinate 11,956, forward strand.
GATTGAATTATTCATACGTATCACAGTGGTCAGTCTCAGTTATCTGCACACGTACTGTAACTGAATTTATATTTGTAGAGGGTGAAAAGAGTGAATCAAAGTCAGAACCTGCTGAAATCTCTGTGAAAATTTGGATGGGTTTAGCAGCACTTTTGTATTGTGCAAAACTCTAAGCAAAACTGCAATCATCTCTTCATCATCCTGAGCTCAAATGCCATTTTAGAAGGCAGAATTTGTACAACCACAGCTAAATTAATTGGAATGACAGAAAACATATGAGATTTTTTTCCAATTTTGAGTGTAATTACAATCTCCCTTTAACCCATCCCTTCCCCATAGCTGCATTATGTAACTGCGTTATTCTAAAGTCAAAAACATAGTAATAAATTATAATCAGTTAAAGCACCCAGAGGTTTTTTTTTTTCCAAATGCACATATTCCAGAAACAGTTATATTTTGCTTTAAAAGCAAGAACACTCGGTACTCTGCTTATTATTGGTGCTCAGAGCACAACAATCATATTTTATTCAGGATACTTACTGTCCCAGATAGGTGCCTGGCAAATTGCTCTGAACATTTTCTAACGCAATTATGGACAGATTGCTTAAAGGTTGAGTCCAATAAATGGAATGGCATTGTGACATGGTTTGTGCTTATTTCTAAGAAAATATAACCATCTTTAAACCCCCCATATCTAATGGTGTGCAAAGTCCTTAACCGCAAGTGGTTACCAACAGTTATATTTTTCTAATAAAGCTAAAAGGAACATACCATGAATGAGTGACTAGAGAACAATGACAATTACTGACATTTTTAATTGTACAGCAGCGGTTGGTAACTTACAGCCTTTTTAATTACAGGTGTTGTTTTTCTTGTTTAACTCTACTCAGTATTAATTCCTTAATCTAGCTGACCATTAAACTGCATCTGCTGGCAGATGGCAGAGGCTCTACAGAGTGGGAAATAACAGGGGGAATGGAGACATAGACTTTTTGGTAGGACTGCAAGCTTAAAACCTTAAAAATACTTCCAATAAACATCAGGAGCTTTCTTTCCTCCTCACAGATTACAGAAGCCATGAGATCCAACAGAGCAACAGGACATGGATTTAGCTAGTTTGTTTATTTGAACTTGGCTTGTGTCTATGTGCTTTCCTTCTCGTTCAATATTGCATAGGGACAACTGCCACTATTTATAAGAATCACCACACTGTGCTCTAACAGATGCCTGCCTTTCTAATTTTTGAAGAGGATCCTATTGATTCAGTTGCAGCTCCAGTGGAAGACGTAATAAAAGACTTGTATGATTTTTCTTTGTAATACTCTTAGTTAAGAGATTTTTTGTGCACTTGGGATCCATTAGTACTTACAAATCCAGTCAAAGCCACATAAATACACAGAGGGAAGTTTCTGCTGAAATTCCACATGTGCTCTGACATGGGAGGCTCTTCAAGTGGTGGCCTGAATGTCTGGCTTAGGTTTTGAAAGGAAATACAGTTGCACAGACATAATTTGACAGATCCTTGCCCTATTCCCTTCGATTTAACTGGAAACTACAGTAGCTGCCTTTATATAAAAATTAGAAGAAATGGGACGATCATTCAGTTTTACTGTACCATAGATAACAATCAGACAATCAGTTAGTTTAAGAAGAAAAGGCACAAAGGAGCGTAACACTGGTCATTCTGCATTAATGAACAAGTAGAGCGCAGCGAGTCCCCAGCCTCATTTTTACTTACAGAATCCTTCAGAATCCGAACCCAGACCCACACAATCTGAGAGACCCAAGCACAAAGTTAATCTGACATTTTGCTTTTCTTCCCCCTACAGTTTTGCATTTTGTCTGAAGCTTCAGAGCTTGCCCTACCAATTTTGCTCTGTGTTTCAAAAGTCCTTCAGAATTTCTGCAAGCAAAACTTTACAGCAGCATTCAAAGCTTCCCTTAATTTCCAGAGCTGATCAGAAGGGAAGCTGGCCCTGCAGGTATTAACTGGCAATTTGGATTAAAATGCCTCATTTAAAGAAATTGTTCCATGGATGAATGGTTACCTTGCAGGAAGAGAAAAATAAACTGAAGGACCATTGAGCTGGCATATGTTTGTGACCCACAATAGAAGATCCCTGGGAATAATCGGCAAAAAGAAACCTACTTCGCAAAAGCAGCAGGATGAACAACAGGTATATCCCTGGTTTAATTCCAGGGTAGATTTGGCCCAGAGTCTTTCCTCGTTACTGGAGAGAGTTGTGAGAATCTGTCCTTTTATTTTAAATGCTTAGCTGTCAGGAGAAAGTCTGGAGACCATTTTAACGTGAAAATTAAAAATGAAGCAAAGAAAAAATAACATTCAGAGGGTATGATTTTCCGTACTCTAATACAGTTTCCCCTTTTCGCTACAGAAGTGAGGTACAAGATGAGGGAGTGACACGAGCCAGATTGTTTTTCAACAAGTTTACAACTTAAGTACATAAGGCACACATTCCCATTTTGAAGGATGGTTAATTCAGGGACTAAGAGATTCAGTGATCTGTTCAGAGGGAGCCTGGGCTATAGAGCAGGAAAATACTCTAGAAATCTTATGCTCATCCTCTCTTTCTCCATGATTAATAGTATTATCCTGTTAAAAATTTAAAAATTGCTTTTCAAGGGCACCTGCAAAATATCCTGGCTTCCATCTATTTTTTAACACACGTGAAACAAAACAGTTTCAACACTGAAATGATGATGAAATCCTATGCCAAGAAGGCCTGGTGGGAAGTAATGGCAGAGCTACCTTTTGTTAGGCTTGTCAGACCTACACTTGCAGGGCTCATGCATCAAGTAAAGACCCATAATGTCATTTCAGATCTGCATCTTACCTGAGTTCAGCACTCCAAAAATAGCTTTTAAGCAAGGTAATTGCTCAGAGACTTGATTCGCGGGGAAGGATGTCTTGCTATGGCATAACCCATGGGTGCGCTGTTAAAAAACAGTGCATGGTCTAACCCTACTGCAGCAAGTGTCCCAGGAAGAGTAGCAATTTTTACAAGTGCTTCTCAAAGGAGTAACATGGCTGTAGTCACACACCTCTTTTGCCCTCATTTTAAAACAAGAGAAAAAAGTACCGTTTCTAAAGCCAATCTATTTTAAACTACAATTTCCTGTGCCTGCTGGAAAGGCACCTGCTAGCTCATTTGGAAAGTCCAACCAGGTGCAGAAAAATGGAAAAAATTTCCCAGGTTTCCCAACACAATCCCTACTGAATCTTCCTGATTAGCTTATTTTTGTCAGGTAATTAAGATCTTTAGCAAATTACTCACATGCTCCGGTTATAACTGTCATTTATTTCATAAGCCCTTTTTCAAAACTGCCAAATAATACTAAAAAGATGCCACAGGAGCGGGTGGATGACGAGGAGGTAGTGGAATAGAAAAAGGCTGACAACTTCTGACGGGAAAGTGTGGGGAGCTGAGTGCTGCAGACAGGAAACGGAGAAGAGAGGAGGGAAGGAGAACCAGGGAAAAAAGGCAAGAGAGGGATACAGTGGAGGAAACTGGAGAGGAGAGAGAAAACATGACCTGGAAAGGGAGTAAATAGTAAGACAATAAGGTTACTCCTGGTAGCCCTGCCCATACTAGCCATCAAAACAAAAGGGGTTGCTTCAAGCTCTGCAACTTCACATTAGTCATGCCTGTAACCATCATGCCCCTTTTTAAGTAGGAGGCCCTATCTCCCTTTTTCCCATTCTCACTTACACTTCTCCACTCAAAGTGATGCTTCTCCAGGCTGGGATTGCCTCTTTACAGCGCTCACAGAGGCCTCAATCTCAGTCACTGCCTCTAAAGGCTACCGGGAGACGAATTATAGCAAGTAGGAGAGAAAGATAAGAGAGAACTCCTAGTCCCAGGGCTTTTCCCCATCCATGTATATAATCTATCTTTTTTAATAATACATTAATCCATTAAATAGGGATTTAAGAAAAAGAAGCGCTCTTGCTCTTTTTAAAGCAGTTTACACAACTGACGTTTTTTTTCTCTGACCATTTCATTGCTCTGTTTATGGTTCTTTCACCACCTATAAAACTCAAACTTTTTAAATAAAACACTTGAGTTCCAGCGAGCGGGTTTTTATCTCCTTAATGAATACAAATGTATCAAATCCATATTACAAAACTTAAAATAAAGCCTATAAAGGTACTGTGGGTGTTTGATGATGTTCGTCTCCTTTATTAGTCATGTAATACAGCACTGCAATGTTTTTTCACCTTGGGTTTTAAATTCCTCTCTCTGGACCTTAATTGTTTGCTGACGAGCTCGGGATTGCAGTCCTTCTCCCCCTCCTTCCTGCCTGGCAGACCTTCACCGAGCTGGATGCTTTGGCAAATAGTTTGAGACCCATGTTTTCAGAAGGGAGGCATCATCAAAATTGGGAGTGCGTACCACTGAGCATTACTGCTGCTGTGCCCAACAGCATCATGAACGTACAGTGTATTTGCATCCTAGAAGATCCCAAAGCAGGCATGTCCTGAGCTGCAGCTGAATGCTTACAGCCAGCTTTTGCACTTCACCGACCCTTGGGCTTATCTGTGCAAAGCCGTATGTCACAAAACATACGGCATAAAATCTAAGCCGGTGCTGGTTGCCTGCAGTCCCTGCGGGCTGACCCAGCCACCACACTCTCTGGTGTCCCAAGCTTGGCCCCTTGTGGTGGCAGCGAGGAACTTGCTCCGGTATCTCTGGCTTCCCAAGGGCTCCTACACCTCCCTGCGGGATGAACCGACACATTCACCTTAATAGGCAGGAACTCGGATACTGGGTGTGATGCTTCTTACATGTCTAATCTTAAACTTCCCACTGTAAATCAGAAGCACTATTTTGAAATACTTTTCTTTGAAAAAAGTAAACAATAAAAAAATCATGATCTCTCATATGGATTAGAAAGATAGACTAGACCTGCACCAACATTATTTAATTGCCTTTATTTTTCCTTCGAAAAACAGATCAGAGATGTGCTGTAAAAAATGAAAATCTAAGGCGGCAGATTAGCAATATTCTCTGCCAAAATCAGCTAACTTTGAGTTCAGGAGGAGGTTGTGGTTCTGCAGTTTTGCAGCGTGCAGCAAATGCTCTGCACGTGTCCACACCTCACCCACCGGGGCAGCCAGCTCACATTCTGCTCCAGAACTGACTTGCGGGGGCATTGCTCATCTCCTATCCCACTCAACGAGAAAAAAATCCTGTGTGCTGCTGAAGCAACAGGGCTCCATTACCATTGCAGCATGTATTTTGAAAGCCAGCCTGAAGCCAGCACATTTTTCTTATTTAAAGAAATGTTGACTCCTATCTTGAGGGCAGAGGGAACACACAGTAAGTACCACCAAATGAATTATTAATTGCTCAGGTAAAAGAACAAGGCCAATTCCATCTTGAACTCCACCAGGATCCCTCAGGACTCTCTATAAGATACTGATAAGATGGACATCAGGTTTCGGAGCACTAATATGTTTGGAGAGTTAACCAAAGTGAAATTTAACTGTAAAAATGTTGTTGCAAGGACAAATTCCATGTTGTGAGATGCAAACATTGTTAATTATTTTACTGCCTGCATGAAAGCAGTGCTTCTGTGATACAAAACAAGCAGGAACAACGTTTTGGTCAACCAGAAATGAGGGAACTGTCAGCAAAACCTAAGCTAAGAGAAACAGAGAAAGAGGTTACATTTTGCCGGTGCCTGTGAACCAAGTGGGGGCAGTGAGATATTTTTAAGTTTAGTTTTAGTCTTAACATGCATTTTATCAAGCTGCCAGAGAAATCTTGAGTTTTTCTTCTCCCTCTTTGATTTACTCCCCTCTACAGAATCACTGTGTAAATCTCCAGTTCTAGCTGCCTTGGAGACAAAGTCACACAACTGAGAAATGGCATATTGCCTAAGAAAGGTAGTGCAGCATGAAAACTAACGTATCTAATACCCTGCTGAGTATTTGATTACAGGTTACAAATGTGCAGTGACACCAGGCCAAAGTTTACTGATGGATCCTGCCCACAGTGAGTTTTCTCCTGTTTCCCTAGAGCTGATCCACAGCTTTAGGACTGCAGTACTGTCCATGCAGTTGAAAAGAGAAAACCGTGATCCTTCTCTCATTCTCTTCCTCACAAATTAACACCCCCACAATTTGCTACACTCAAGTTTAGTACATTTTTCATATTTGCTGACAACAACTTCCACCTGCAGGAAACCAAAGACGAAAAGACAGTTCTGAGCGTGATAGCTGATTGCACTCATGCCATCTGCATGCTATTCCTATCATTTTACCTCCTCCTTGCTGGGTGTGAGCTTGCTAAAGCTTCTTCAGCTTGGGGTTGACCTCTGGCAAGTGCTATGCAAGCATAAAGATGATTTGTACATGGTCCAGGAAAGAAGCAAGCACATACTCTGCAAATCGGTGGTAGTTCCACCTGCTTGATGGAATCACAGAACATTTCAGCATCTTTTGTGTGCAATGAAAAATGCTAGAAAAGAAAAACTAACCATTGGCAATCCAAATGGAGAGGATGGAGCATTTTTATTCAAGTCTGCCACCAATGGCAGATGAACTACAGAGAAATACATTTTGCAGCAAGATTCCTTTTTCAATGTTAGAAAACAATAACCTTTCCCCGTTTCTTATCACAGAGCTGGGTCCTGTTAGGCAATGACTGGATTAGCATGCTATGAAAGTAGCTTCCATGTTCCAACATTAACATTTTTTCATTAAAACAACACAAAACAGGAACAAAATCAAAAGCAACAACTGTTTTGCCATTGACCAAGAGTGACCAAAAGATTGAATACGTCTCGAGACCAGTTCCTGGCGATGAGTGTTTAGCCACCCCAACCACCTCAAGCTACTTCGCAGCAATTCAGTTTGCAACTATGCCAGGTTCATGGTCTCATTTTGTGAATAGAGGTTACTGCTCTGTATATTGCCCGTCCGGTATCCTTCAGTAGCATTAAATTAATTTGAAAAGAAAAGATTTTACACTGTACCTAAGTACCTGATAGCAACAGCTATCTGGAAGGAAGGAAAGATTAAGAAAAATCAAAAGACTTTATACATAAGTGATCAGGAGAAAACACGAGAGATTTTGCCTTTAGAGCCAAAAGAATTACTGAGAATAGGCAAAGCACCACAGAAGTGTTCCCAAGAGGTTAAAAGGAACTGAAGCAGGCAGATGGGATTGTAAATAATCTCACGGACATATTTGTAAAAGAGAGGTGAAATTCAGCTCCCAGTCACATACAGAGAAAACCCCAGCCCACAGACCTCTCCTGCTCTGTCCCAGAATCCAGAGGCATGAGGCACAAACAGGACCAACGAGTAAGAAAAGGAGAGGGGGGAACTTCGGATGAAAAAGATTTGCTCCATCTCTGAAGAGGCGGTATATTCATCAGAGCAGCACAATCAGAATCACATCTCATGACAGCAGAAGTAATAAAAAAGTTTTTGCCACAGAGCAAAAATGAGGAGGCCTCTCTATCACCCCTGGCCCAGTGGGAGAAGTCAAATCTTTCAACTAGCAGTGAAATTCAACTCAATTAAAGAAGGACCCTAGGCACCTGCAATGTCTGTGTTCTGGAAGTTATCATCAGAGAATTACTGGATTTTCAGGTACACCTCAAGCACTCTTCGCTTATTGTGGAGAATTAGACTATTTGCATGCTCTTCAGTGTACCTTTAGCATTTACTAAGCAATTACAACCATTAACATGATCTAATACATCGCTTCAGAGCTCCAGTTGCATAGAGAGCTCACAAAGGATTTTCCCTCTCCTCATAAGCTGCCTTAGAGCGGAGCGATATTCCAAGATGACACACTGGACACTGGGTCTGACTGCTATATCTTACAGAAATGTCTTAAGGCAGAATGACTGCTAGTCTGGGAAAAGGAAAAGAACTTCTCACCTAATAAAACCTTTGCTTTTTTTTTTTTTATTTTTCTTCCTCTGCAGCATGGGCATCTCGCTGCTGATAACTCTCAGCTGGCAAGAATTCTGGGTCTTTGGGCCCCATTGGCATCTCCTGTCCACAGGCACTGACACAACTACAGAAACGTGTTAAGTATTAAGAAGTAGCAAAGATTTCCCCCAAACCATCAGTGTTTTCTTAGAGATTTAGGAAAGAAGAACTGCCATCTTACCAGTAGAGAACTTTAAAAAACATACAGATCTTCCTCAGATTAAAAAAAAAGGTCTAGTAAGAGCTAATACTTTTTTTCTTACAAAGAGAAGGTTTGTCAATAGCCTATTTTTAGGACTCCTAACATTGTAAGACAGCCCTAAACAAAACCTGCTACTGGTGTTACTGCTCGTCACTCAGCGAGGACCCTCTCACATGCCAGATGGGTATGTCCGACCTTTAATGAGACCATTCTGTAAGCCTTCTGGCCATTTTGACCAGATGGCTTTACAACCTGCAATGAAAGCTTCTATCAAACGGTCCATTTGAATAATCCTAGCTAACACTTACCTACATCTTTAAAAGTATAGCATAGAAAGAAAAGGTATAAGTTACAGTAAAATAGTAGTTGTAAAGGATAAACAGTTGGTTTATCACTCTCACAATGAGAGTGATAAACCAACTGTTACTGCTTGATGCTTCTTCCCAATAAAATATAACCTCTCCTCACATTAGCTTGAGCACTTAATTTAATAAAACAAGTAACTAAAAGTGGATTCATCTGCTGTTATAGTTGCCAAATATGCCACATATAAATCATGAATCTCTCTTAATACAGCAAGGACACAAGCAAGTTTATAATGACCTAATGTCACAGGAATAATGATAATTAATAAAACAATTGCCGTCAATATAAAGATGTGTCCTGTGCTTTTCATTGTCACTTTCCTGATCTTCATTCTTTTCTGAATTTAGTCCTCTAATACATCAATGGGAATTTTGGCCAAATGGAACTTTGATTTAGTAAAAATTGAAAGGGGTTCATCATTGGGTTAATGAGGAAGAGCAGAATAAATTGGAGAATGTGTTTTTGAAGAATTAAAATCATATCAGTAATAATAACTTGTAGTAACAAATGTTGGTTTCACACTAGCATAGATTCAGTAATTTACCTCCTTGTCACGTGGTTTGTTTTAAGGTTATTGGACCTGGAGAGACTCAAGCAAGCATTCAAACTACTATCCTCATTTCTGTTGTTCCCACAAACTCAGATTTCAGAGTTTGAATTAAATCCAAAATTGCCTCCTTGGTGTTGGTGGGGTAAAAATTCACTTTAGTCTGTGAGATGCAGCAGCACTGCTGTTGAGGAAACAAAACCAAACCAAACTCACACATATGAACAGATGAGAAATGCAGCATGACAGAATTTCTGTGTTTCTATATGGGATGAATTAAAAGTAAGGACATTTCTATAATAGCCAGGGAAACTTCTGACCATAAACTGAACTGAAAATACCAGGAAACCTTCCCAAAGTGAAAGCAGTTTACCTACCACCCAATACAGGTCGGAGCTACGGCACAGCGTGAGTTGCATTACATCAGTTCATCACTGAAAGCACAGAAGTATCTCCCAGACATTACCACTGGGGAGGATGTTAAGCTGCCAACCACATTTTGGCACAGTTTGTCATGAAAAAACTAAAAGCTTTCCTTTTTAGAGTGGATATTTTATTATTATGATTGGGCCCAGAATTCCTGGGAAGGAGGGGGGAAGGAATTTTGCCCTTTTATTAGCTGTAGATCAGTCACTTGTGATGGTGACAGCCACACCGTTACCAATGCTGTGTCTACCGCTGAAGAGAGCTGTGACTCCTTTCCCCCTTTTCTCTCCCTCCCCAGAGGTAATTTTCAGTGCAAGTAGTGATATGAATAAAGTGAACGAATAGACTTTTTATGGATCCTTTGTCATAGTTGTGCCAAAGCAAGGAAACATCCAACTGCAGTTAAAGAAAGATAAGAACTTTGAGAGGAAGCTTTAACACTTCTTCTACCTATTCACTGCATGGATTCTACCTTTCCAGAGCCAGATTTAAAAAAAAAAAATATTCTTGAACTATTTGAAAACTCCCTGCCTCCAGGTGATGTATTTATTCCTATTAGAGCTGAAATAGGAAAATAACAAACAAAGCTTTCAATTTCTTGGAGCAAGGGCCACATATTGGAAGATAGTAAGCACAGCAGTTACATCACAAATTACTGTAAATTGAGTACCTCGCTGTAATTTTCGTTTCATTCTTTCCTGATAGCTATTAGCTTGAATTTGATTACATTTTATGTGTACTGAAGTGGAGTTAAGAGAGACTAAATATGCGGCTCCCTGAAGGAAGCACACAACAGTTAGGATAGGGAACGGGTTATTGAGGCTGCAGGTATCCATCAGCTAAGAGCACACCAGGAAAGTAACAAATGAGTCAGGGTTTCTCTCTGTTCCTGATTGTACCATTGATTCCCTATATGACTTTTAAAAAGTAATTTACAACATGAGTTTTTGCTAAGAATTTCAGTGTGTGCACACTTGAAGATCCCCAAAGTTTGGACATCAGTGCAAATTAGTTTATCATTATTGGAACTAGCAACTACCTTAGGAGATACGGACATTGATTACAGAAAAAAAAAAAAGATGTCAAGTTTAGCACATCATTGCTATTAGAGTGCAGTCCTTTTCAGAACAGACCTTGTCAAAGATGTAGCTCTTTCATCATGTTTTTTAGTGTTCCAACGTGTGGAAGAATACTAATATCTCCTCTATGGGTAAAAAGCAGGAGCAGCAAGATACTGTGACAGGTTCCTGCAGTCGCCAGTGCTGGGAACAAAGAAGGGTATGGCCGAAACCTGCTGCCCACCTGCAGCTCTGACCTGGCAGACCAGCCCTCACTAGTCCCAGGCAGCCAGAGGCTGTGCGAGCATAAAATTGTCTTTGCAATTAGCCAGGCATTTTACAATTGCAGAATTTTTATGTGATTGCTTGGAATATACCAAGTGGTATCATCTACATAAATAATTCTAAAATATCTCAAATGCCTTTTAGTGTAAGAAACATTTTTTATTTCCAGCTGACACCTACTCCTGCTTCAAATACCTTGTGCCTCATCCTTACTGAAGAAGCAGCAAAACTACATATTGATGGCCTGAGCAACAGAAAACATGGCCTGCAAAATTTTGACCTAAGCAATCCAGCACAATGAATGCTCAAGATATCTGTTGTGATGCTTCTGTTGAGCAGGGACCAGATCTTTTTGATGATGGCTCACCTGGATTTGAATGTCCTACCTGAGGAGGATATCCAGACATTCCATTTAGGGGACTCAATGCTAGAAAAAGAATCTCTGCATGTAATGGGTTAAGAAGCCATTTAAGAAGGAGATATAATGGAAGTGAAAGAGGGAAGAAGTGAAAGGAAATACATATTAGAGTAGCACATGGATCACCTTTCCAGTGACATGGTCCCTGATCAGTTCTCGAACTCCACTGCTCCACTTTTAGGATCTGGTTCCATTGTGCTCTCATCTTTAGAGCCTGCTGCTTCTCCTTTGTGAGGTGAAACACTATGCAGTGCACAGAAAGAAGCGGTGAAATAACTCCATGCATACGAGTTAAAAAAAAAAAATCAACGATCCAAGTTCTGCATTTAACCATGGCCATGTTTAGTCATAGGCTGGAAAAGGTGAGCACAATCTGGATCCAATTTTTCTTTAATTCAAACTCCAGGCTCTGTTTTATCCTTGCCTGCATATAATTTCCCAGTATGTTTCATCTGGCAGCGATTTTCTGTTCACACTATTGTGCTATACACTGTTAAACACCTGCTCCATCCCTCTCTTGGGGGTGACTGCATTTCTGTGGTGGGTGAAGTGATTCCCCTATCCAGGGTAATCTGCAGTCAGCTGTTCCTCTTTCAGAATGAAAGGTGATATATAAATATAAACAGTATTACAGTGCCCGCCTTTCACTTACTCTTGCAACATGGGAAAACATGCTTTCTTACAATACATTTCATCTATGGAAAAAACACTTTCCAAGACATCTTCTACCTTGCTGCTGACACATATTAGCATCTAAACCAGAAAAGCCCTCCATTATTAATTTTTAAATAATGAAAACACCATTCCTTCTCAAACCTGTCACCTGCTATAGATCTTAATCAGTTTCAGTCCCATTATGGCAACACCTGCTGCAGTGAAACAGGGTTTGGAAAGAATTTGTCACCCAGGGAAAAATGATTTTCTTTTCAGTGGGATTCACAGCATTAAAAAAATTACAGCAGCATATGCCCTCCGATATATTTTATTGAATGCTAAATGTTAGAGATGTACATAAACCAAATTCTGGATAGTTTTCAGCTTCCCATTAAAGTTCTGCCTTGGAAGCATTACTAGGGCAGGCTGCCAGAAACAAAGAGAGTAGATACACTGTTAGGAAGGGGACAATCTTTTATTGTCTTTTCCCTTTACAAAGTGGTTGCTGGCACTTAATGATGCATGGCTGCTGGCACTTAAACAAATGATGAAGCAGACACTGGGGAGTTTTCTTTTTGTTTGAAATCATCTTGCACTCTCTCCTTCACTAGTTAGCCATGAATATTGCCATGGCAGATACACCTCTGAGACTCCTCTGACCTTTGGTCTCATTCCTGGATGAATTTTCCCCCTTTTAAATTTCTTAATAATTTCAAAAACACCCTACAGAAGAACACCCTATAGAAAATCAGGTATCTGCATGGATGTTGGTTGCTTTGCTGGAAGTTCCCGCTCATGGGTCCTCTTTGCCCATCTTCCTCACCCAGCTCACTCTCTTGCAATTGGTAATATCCAAATTTTTTTGGCAAATCTGAAAGCCAACCACACATTCTCCAAAGAGACAGAAGGATGGTATCTCTGAGACTACAATGAATATTTGAAATCCTATTGCCTGTCATCACAGCACAACATCGAGGGTACGACAGAAAATAAAACTACGATTCGCCATTTTGCCAGTGGCTGGCAGAGTAATCCTGGATAAACCATCTCATTTCACTCAAGTCATCTTTCTTAGTCCTTGAAATGGGGGTGATAATTCCCATATTTTTCAGCCCATTTTGAGAGTATAAGATCAAAGGTGCTCTCAGCGTACATGCAAAATTGTTCCTACACCAACAATTGAAAACCACGTACGTCTCAAAATACCTTTGGCATAGAAAGCTTGTTGGAATACAGGAAATAACCAAGTTGAAAGGTAAAGTGTTTCTGGCTCTGATGAAAAATGCCTACATCCCAAGTGTCCTGGGGGTAGATGCGCCTGGAAACAGTAAGATATTTTTGTTGCTGGAGCTCTCCTTCTAGCTGAGACCTCACACAAAGTGCTTGAGATGGGCAAACAAACACCTAAATAGGGAACCAGACGTTGCTGTATGACATACTTTATTCAGCCTCTGTCAAACTGGTGTATTTGGATAAAAAAAGAAAAGGTTCAGAAACCCCATTCTCGTATTCAATATCAGTAATCATCAGTCATTACGGGAACTGACAAAAGGAACCAGCATCCGTGTGCCATATTTGCACTATGGCATTGCTTCATTGTAGACTGAAATGAGGGGTAAGGTGATTGCAAACATGTTAATCAAATCCAATGCACACTATCCTGATCCCTTCTTTTGGTGAATTGTCTTACTCTCCTTTCTGATCTGAGAACCGTTGAAAACATCAGCGTGTAACCAAACCTCCAAAAAGATGAAAATAACTGTGCAAGCAAAGACACGCAAGACCAATCTCCTTCCTTGTACGACCAGTGTGCACATCTACACAAATAAGAAAGGGACTCAAATACTTCACATTAACTCTATCTCCTTTCCTTTAGATAATGACTTAAATAAATTGTTTGATGCTTTCTTCTCCCTACCATCATTTAATTTTTATAGGTTTTTTTTATTAACCATTTAAAAAAGATCCTAAAGTACTGACAACTGCTGGCTCCAGCCCTCTGAAGAAGGATGGCCAAACATGTGATGCTGGTGTGCAACAGCATGACCCTTTCAGGCACCAGGAGTCTCCTAATGAGCAGTAGCGGGCAGCAACATCTGCCTCTAGATCCAGAAACAGAAGGTAAAAATCTGTTGCTGAAGAATTCTTTGTTCCAGATGGCAAAGCAGTACCTCCTTCCTCCTCCCAGACACTTAGCTGGCCAAGAGGGGCAGCACCCATTACATGGGCTGGTTTCTTAAAGGAGGCAGGACTTCAAAGGAAGCCACATAAGAGGAACAAGGAAAGGAGATCAGAAGGCCTCCTCTGCTTTTGGCACCGGCTGGCTCTGTTTCTGCCATTGCTCCAGTGAGCTAAAGGCCTTCTCCGTTCCCCCTGGTCCCCTGCAAAACTTTTCTCCCCTGATAAGCTCCCTCTTTTTTCTCCCCAGCACATAGCCTCGCTCAGACAAGCAAGGGCCTGCAACAACTGCTGTTCTTACTGCTGCCAACCAGATGGCTCTGTGTTAGCATGAAGACCTTTGCTGCCATTATTGCAGTTCTCTGACCTCACATTTCTCGTTGGCAGGGTGGTAGCAGAGCCAGTGCTTCCTCTTTGCTGCGAGTGCACACTCAGCACTTCAGTAGCTGTTAGTTAGTACATGCCAAGGAGTTTCCAGCCCTATGAGCACTTCTCTCTCCAGAGCACCCCATGTTCAGAGCATGGTCTGTGAGCAAAGTGAGCACTTCTAGTTAAGCCCTTTCTCTGCTGCAGATGCATCTCTATGGCCATCTTTGCTATTCCCTCAGCCTCACCACTGCATTGATCACAGCGTGTTTCCTTCAAGGGAGATAATAGCTTAACAGCCTTCAGGCTAAGGCAGATATACGAGTCTACATCTGCCGAAAATGTGGCCCTTTGTCAGGGAAAGTGAATTATCACAGATTCTTCCTCACCTCCAAGTATCTCTTCCCCCATGATGCAAGTTACAAGCAGCGATATAGCATAGGTTTTCCCTAGCAGCTAGAACTATGAGTCTTAATTTCTTTTCCTAGTTGCCCTTACTGTTTGTGACTCATTACTAATCACACTGTTTGGAAATAAAGTAGTCCTTAAAACTTATACGCAATACATAGCCATGCCAAAATTGTAAATACACAATCACTTAAAATATACTCAGACATCTATAAATTACAGGAATAATACTGACCCCTAAGTAACTGTACGAATATATATTGCACCTCTGGAGATTACATATGACTCCAAACTCATTTCCCAACAATATTTATACGCAGAAATGGACTTTTGCTAAGAATCAAGGTACAAAGGGTATGACTATAAAGGAAGCCCAAATTCGCTTGCTTTCTACCTCACCAAAATTTTGACCCACACAATGTATTATTAGTAATCTAGTTCTACTTAATAGTAAAATGCTAAAAAAAAAAAAAAGAGAAGCAAAACTGTGATCCAGGAGAGAGGACCTGGTTTCATTTTTCACGTCCTCTCTATTTCCCAGCTCCTTCACTTGCCTTCTTGTAGCACAGCAGCATTCGTTGCTTTTCTATACCTCATTTTATATACCTTTTATATATCACTTGTACTGTACATTGGTATGAGTTTCACACCAGTAAGACTGAATGCACTAAAAATTCCTTACTCCTGATTTACACCAGCATCACATTCTTATCCTCAGTTTGTGTCCTGTTAAAGGTTACAAAGATGCAGACAAATACAGACATACTGCAATTTTCTATGCTGATGGTAAAAGAGAAGCAAAACAAATTTGTTTATATGCGGAGGAAATGTGTCCTAAAGGATACCTTTACATTGATGCTTCACTGTTCTTTTAGGAGCTCTTTACCAATACCTTGCTTTCCCTCAATTGCTCAGTTGGGCTCTATTAAAAAATAAATACCTAGCTACCACAAAGTGTGGGTTTGTATTTAACAATACTGGATTTTAATTATCTCTTCCTCTATTCCCCTTAATTTTAACTATCTTATTGTTTAACTTGATAAATTAACTGTTCTTTTCTCCACTTACATATTATCTTTCCAGCTAATCATTATTATGCACTACTTTCTACTTGTACTAAAGCTACCTTTTTGACTTCCCCTGTTACTAATTACTTTTAAA
>NW_009194252.1:28027-45095 GCF_000690835.1 Fulmarus glacialis
ATTTCTTCTCCAACAGGATCCAGCTTAACACTCTGCGTAAGCAACTGGGTGCTATAACTGAGATGAAGCTGCATTTTGTCCCTCAGAGAAACAAAATACCTTCCCAAATTTCTGGTCTGACCTTTAAAAGAAAGTTTGCTGGAAAATAAAGGCATGGACTATGAATTACACACAAATTTATACATGAGATGACCTGCCTCATCTCTACAATATGGCTTCCCAGTTGGTTTGGCAGCAGCCTGAAAACGCAAAACAAGAGCAGCATCTGGACATCTTTTTAGTATCATCAGTAAAAGCACTTCTCTGCAGATGGAGAGCTCAGGGGCTCCATCTCGGCAGGGCTGACCTCACTCAGTCACGGAGAGCTAGCTCATCCCACAGAAATGAATTCTACTTCCTATAGTTTGGAGAAGGGTGACACTGAGTTACTCCTGCTCCCAGCCATACTCCTTCTCTGCCCAAAGCCACTATGAGCCAACCCATACAAAGTTCAAAGGAATGGACTGCCATTGTCCCTCCTCTTAATAACAGTTTTGGGTCACTTTGATGGGTTTTCAGCTTCTCTGTGCTTAAAGTAAAATTTCCCACCAAGAGATTGATGAAGTGTAGCATTTTCTCTGCTCAGCTCTTCTGAGATAAAGAAAAGTATCGGTGACCCTGCCTTCCTTATGGGCTAATTTCTCCGTGTGCATTTGCATATATTACTGCCGACCACAGGCATGCCTAGCCTTTATTTCTGTTGCTCTTTTGTACCTAAGTAAACTTCTCAGAGTCTCCACTTCCCATCTGTACTTTGCTACAGTCCCTAGTAAACCCACTGCATTCCTACAAAATGTGAATGAGATTATTAACCTTTCTATTGCTTGACCAAGCATGTACTGTATGTTCACAGTTAGTGCCAGGGACATTCCTGAGGAAAGCGAAAACTTAAGTGGAGCCAAAGGCAAGTGCACACTATACACACTTTCCCAAGCTGATGATAAATGTGATATTGTACTGTTGGAATAATGATGTTTGTGTGTACTTAAAGCAACTGCTGTAGATGAACACCATAAATTTTGTCAGCTTGGAAGGGGACTACGGGAAACAAGCAGAACATTACACTGTAGTTTCATGAGAGCCGATTGTCACATGGGGGTCTGGAAACATGCCCAACAAAATTATTTGAGATTAGCTTACAGAGAAAAACAATTACCCCTCACGTTAGAGAGAGTTTACTGCTTGAATCAGACTTGACTCTATAGAGGCTAAAGCCATTGCTAGTCAACTGAGTCAGCAATGGCAGAAGTGAAAATGCTAAGTCAGGGTACAGCAAGCACTGTTCAAGCTGTGCAGTTGTTCCAGATGGGGGTTTAAAGCGCAACCTATGGAAAATTACAATACTGCAGACACATGCTCAGCAGACTCCAAATATACAGGGAAAACTTTGCTACCATTGTGTCTCCACACAGTATATCGGAAATTATGCTGGATGTCCTGCAAGAGAAATCCAGTGCAAACGCTGCATGAAATTGGACATTTTGTGAGAGTATGTCCTAGTGCTCCAAATGAGCAATAGGTATGTGAAATTACTTGCGCCAGAGGTTCCTGTTATAAGTGCCGATAGAAATAGCCCTAGATTCACTGCACACATAGCTACATACACTGTTAATGTTGCTGCTGTATCAGGAGAGCCACAAGCCATTGAATTGATGCCAGTCATGAGCTCTGCACTTTCTATACTACCCAAATCTGCTTATTTGCAAAAACGTTGGAATTTTGCCAGTTACAGACCTGAGGTTATGCCTAGTGAGCTAGCTACGGCACTGAGCTCTTCTGCTTGGTTACCTGCTTGTAAATATGACTTTGGGTTCTGCAGCTGCTGAACACATTGCTGTATTTAGCAGCAATGCTAAAGGCAGACAGTTTGCTGTACTGAATATGTAAATAATAAATAGGTATATTACTTCAGCACCAAATATTAGTACACCACAGGCTCCAATTTTACCTATTTTGATTCTGAGAGTACTGAGAAAGTATTGTGCAAAACATTTGTTTCCAGAATTCCAGTTCAGCATCATACAGCGCCTATTCAAGAAAACTGTATCACCTGTCATTTTCCATGAGAAGTGCTGCATCACGAAAGCTTGAAACAAACATCCAGAATGACATTATCAAAGAAAGCGAAACTTCTGACTTGCTCATCAATAGCGGTGACAAGGAAGAAGACTGGAGAGATTTGTCTTTGCATGGACTTGAGAGTTAATCTAAGTTATAATGATTGATAGTCATCACCTGAACAGTGAGAAGCTGTGTTTGCAAAACTCAATGGTATAAAGGGCCTCTCTATCCTTGATCTACAATATGGATGAAGAATACTACAGGAGGAGAATGGAGATCTCACAATAGTTAATCATGATGGCTTTTACCCCCATTTTATACATGTGCATTAATAGGCATGTATCTACACCCATTTCTTGTCACAGAACGATGCCCGTGATTCTCAGCTATCAGTTACACTGGAATGGAATAGCAGAAGCTGAGTTCTACCAAATTCCCCTTCAGCAGACAGCAAATGTCCTTCTCTTTTCCTGGGCACATCAACTTTCTCTACTGAGACTGAAACCTGACCTAGACAATGCCATTCTCCTTAAGAAAGTCCCATCACTGCAAGCCCCACATTTATAACTCTTGAATCATCATATAAGACATCGTATCTTGGCTGTGCTTTCTTGGTAGTGGCATTATGAGCACTAGTTTGCAGAATCTCACACTTGTTTTTGAAAATGCTGCATTAGTAGTTTCAAGATGCCTTGCAGAGGGATCTAGATAGATTGGAGCATTGGGCAATGATTAATGGGATGAAATTTAACAAGTCCAAATGCCGGATTCTGCACCTAGGACGGATTAACGCCGGGCACAAGTATAAATTGGGAGAGGAGTGGCTGGAGAGCAGCCCTGTAGAAAGAGATCTGGGGCTGCTGGTTGACAGCAGGCTCAATATCAGTCAGCAGTGTGCCCTGGCAGCCAAGAGGGCAAACCGCATCCTGGGGTGCATCAAACCAGCCAGTCGAAAGAGGTGATTATCCCACTGTATTTAGTGTTGGTGCGGCCTCAGCTTGAATACTATGTGCAGTTCTGGGCCCCACAATTTAAGAAGGATGTTAAGGTCCTTGAATGCATCCAGAGGAGACCAACAAAGCTGGTGAAAGGGCTGGAAGGACTGTCCTATGAGGAGTGGCTGAGGACTTTGGGCTTGTCTGGTTTGGAGAAAAGAAGGCTGAGGGGCAACCTACAGCTTCCCGAGGAGGGGACATGGAGAGGGAGGTGCTGATCTCTTCTCCCTGGGACCCAGGGACAGGACCCCTGGGAATGGTTCAAAGCTGCATCAGGGGAGGTTTAGATTTGACATTAGGAAGCATTTCTTTACCAAGAGGGTGGTCAAACACTGGAACAGGCTTCCTAGAGAGATGGTTGATGCCCCAAGCCTGTCAGTGTTTAACAGGCATTTGGACAATGCCCTTAACAACATGCTTTAACTGCCCCGAATTGGTTAGGCAGTTGGACTAGATGATCATTGTAGGTCTCTTCCAACTGAAATATTCTATTCTATTCTATTCTACTCTAAAACACTTGAAAGCCAGTTTTAAAAGAGTAGTGAAAGCACTTGTGTTACCTACAGTTGTGACTACAAATGCTGCAGGATTATGGGACTGATATATTATCTACCTCATCTCAAAAGCAGACACCACTGTATTTGCATACTTAGACAATCTGCATATTTGAATACTTACATAATGTTACAGAATGCATGTACTACAGAAAAATGCAGAAGTAATGTTTGGGACCTTAAATTCAAACACCTTACAGATCAGCTTTCTTTGATCAATCAGAAATGACTCGGGTAGGTGGGGATGTGAATTGTCAGATGATCAGCAAACTGACCTGTATGGAAGGAACTGAAAACATGATGACTTTCCTCGTTTGCCCTACCGCTCACTAGAGGCCCAGAGAGATGATGACTTGGTATAATCAGTTGCACAACTACCAATACACTACCACAGCTGCAGGAGAGTGATTTAAAGGTGTTTGCTTAGTGGAGAAGATAAAAAAACCCCTTACTTTATGTCCTTAGCAATCCCAGATGATACTGCTCCTAAGGGTACTACCACAACACTTTAGAATTCAGAATGAAATTTCCTTGTAAGATATGTGATTTAAAGTGATTGACTTACCGTTCCTAACTGCTTAAGCAGTAAATTTCTTAAAGCCAGTACTAATAACTATTACCTCTACAGCTCCATGGCACAAGGACAGAAATGCCCACCACACAAAGGAGTGTCCCCTGCTCTGCATGACAGGCACTGGGCTTGTTGTCAGAGTTGATCCTGAGGGATAAGGTCTGTCCCTTCCATTTGCTTCTAAGGGGGCTTGTTGCCCCTGGGGACCAGGGAAGGAGATGGGATGTTGCCTCTAACAGTTTTATCTGACTGTTCCCAGACATAATAGCATGCAAGAAGTCATATGCTGCTCTGCTTATATGATAGAGCAAAATACATGGCCCCTTTTCTCAAGGCTTTGCAGTACTGTCAGCTCCAGATGACATTGTGGTCAGAGGGGATGGTGCAGCCCCAAACCTCCCTAAGGACTAAGCCAGGACTCTTCACAGGAACAGCAGGAGCAAGAGATTCTCTTACAGAAGCAGCATTTTGACAAGTACTATATTATGGCACAAGGTCAGTCATCTGTGTTATCATGTAAATCAAAGAGAATTTTTAATCATCTGCTCATATGTGCTGATGCCTGGGAAATTTAACGAAGACACACAGCATTACAATTAACTGAGGAGAGAAAATAACGAGAGCTTAGCTGCATTTAAATGAGATCTTAGTTGTATTTCAAAACATAATCGTGGTCCAGAGCAATTGGCTGACTTCCTCCAGATGTGACTGAGGTTTTGCTCCAGCAGGTGTCCCTGTGATACAGGGTACCCCGCAGAGGACCCGGCGCCTGTTTCCTCAGAGACAGGCAGCCCTTGGGTGTTATGTGACATTTTCCTTTGTGTCAGCCCCAGCTGTAACATGGGTGAGGGCATTACAGAGTAGCTGAGGGCAGACAGAGTGTTTTTCACCTTATAAAGTCTACTTTCAATAACTACCTCCAGGCTTGGAGCAGCAAGGGCTCTTCACACTGCGCTCTCTGTACAGCCTAATAATAATAAAAATTAACAAAAAAGCTTTAATCATCTGCCTGCAAAATATGTGCCATGACAACACATTTAACTGGAATGATAGTGCCTGCAGGATGCTTATGGCCAGTACGGCACTCCATGTGTCAGCCAGGGTATGACCCCCACCCTGTTTGGCAAGGAGAGCTGCTGGGGAGGACCAGGCTGCTCTGGTCAGGGAGCTGTTCTGTGCGGTTCCTCTGTGCCTCACTCAACAGCAGAGGGATTACAAGATCCTGAATCCATTGAATTCTCTCAAGATCGACAACTGCACTCCACCTAAATAAGACAAAACTGTAGTTGCTTAATCCATAGTTTGTACATGTACCCTAGCGTCTATGTGCCTGCTTCTTATTTGGAGTATGTGCCTCCTTTTTGGCTGTGCTAGTCACTAAATGTATTTCATCAGCAAAGCAGCAGAAAACAGAGCTCATGAAATTGGATATATATCCATGGTTAGGCTGCAAACAGGATCAGGCAGGCTAGGTGGCTCTTCTTGGCCTCTGTTTCCTGATATGTCAATTAAGAACAGCAAGACCTGCCTTCCTGCAGGCTGGAAGGTTTGATTTGGGCACAGACAGTGCATAAAGCAGGCTGAGATCGATGCTGCCTTCGTAGCTGCTCGCTGCCAGCACTGACTGGGGATGCTGCCTCAGCAAGCGTAAGCAATAGCACGTGAGCCATAATGCGCCAAGTTCTGGCAGCATAAAATTTGCTGTGAGTGCCGCAAATACAAGGAACTACAGAAATGGTAAGCAGTCTGTTCATATTAGATGTGACATGCTTATTTCTTTGGTGGTGGGGAAGAGATCTCACTTACAGATACCGCAAAAACAACACAGGGAAAAGCAACCATGAACGTAAGGCTAAATGTAAGAATTGGGCCTCAGCTGCTGTTATACTCATACACCTAATGATGTGGATTTATGACAGCTGGGGTATTGGCCCACTCTGCTGAAAAGAGCTAGGAAAAATAATGAAATGGAGGCCTTTAACCTAGTATTTTTTTCAAATAAGGACAAGGATTTAATCTAACCACAGCTGGATGTTTGCCCAATTTTAACATGCAGATTTTACACAAATGGACCATTTTTAAGAACTGGCTATACTCAAGGGATTCCCCCTCGCGCCACCTCCCCTTCCTTCTTTGGGTTGATAACACAAAGTTTAATCTATTTATTTGAGAAGAACCATTTTAAGGTTCCAGGATATTTTGTCTGTAATTAGAGGGGTTCCTATGTTTGCCACGAGACCTGGTGTCATGTGACCTGATGCCATGAGGAAATTATTCACTTGTCTGAGCTTCCATGCAGTATTCTCTATGCACTGCGAAAAACACATGCAAAAGAAGTAAAAGGGAAGGTTTTGCTGTCTATCTCAGGCACTTCACAGCCACTGGGAAATTGCAGCAATCATCAGCTCCTGCTCGATTGGTATTCAGGACCTGTCACCATTCCCCCAGCCTCTGACGCTGGATACAATCTGCCATTTAGCCACCACAGTGGAGCATGTTTCTCAAGCCATTCCAGCAAGCTCTCAAGGCAAAGGGAAAGTTGGCTCATGAATACTAACATAACTCTCTGTCATATTGTCCTGTCTGTGTTCCTGTAACCCAAGAAGAAAAGAAACCTTACCCTCCAGGCATCTATTCACCATGTCATGTTTTCTTTTTGAAAGCTTTTCAAGGTAAGACATCCAATTTACTTCCATTTCTTTCTCTGCAACCTGATAAGAACTGATAAAATTACCAGGCACAAAGACTCTCATGAAATATTCCTATTTCTCAGTACACACAGGAGTTATGCAAGGACAAACAATTCTTAGCAAAAGTGTCACATCTTGGGGGATATCATGGTGCTTTGGGAAGCTACAAAAAAAGGAAACCTGTATTTGATAAAACAACCATACCTCACACAATAAAGGGCTCTACAGGAATCTGGTCAAAGCCACCTGCACCTGATTCACAATGTTCTGTCAGTCTAAATTTAGGCAGATCAAGTATTTTTTCCTTCAAAGACATCAAAGCAATTGGTAAAGCACTAGCTGTCACAACAGTCCTCGGAAAAATGCATTATCTCCACCTTCACACAAGGGGAACTGCGGTAATGAAGGGTTCAAGCAATCAAATAGTGAGTGTGTAAGGCATAAGGCTGGTATCTTGAAACTATCCTCTTCTGCCCTCTAAAATAGTCATTATTTTTTTTACTCATTTTTGAACAACGTAACTCCTTCCATGCCTGGGGACTCTGACAAAGTCTGTTCTTACTCTGTCTACTTACTTTTGCTACTCAGAAGCTGGGAATATTGAGTATTCTGCAAAAAACAACTCGGAAGGCAAGGCATTCTCCACTCTCATTTGCAGCGTGCACAAATATCGGTTGAAGGCAGACACGTTTTAGACAAGCTGTTGGATTTTGGGTTTCCTTCCCAAACACTGGATCACATTCTGGACACTTTCTTCAAGGTGGTCATCACATTCAAAGGCCTGTGATTCTGAAACCTGGGATTATCTGCATTTCCTCCTCACATGGGCCTCCTAGCCTAAAGGCAGGGCTCCGTGTTGTGAAGCTGACCCCAGTATTTCAATGCACGCATGGGTCTTGCTCCAAACTCAACGGACAGTTGAGTCACTCAGATTACCCCGGAATGTCATTTCAAAGAAATTACATGATTTCTCCTTTGACTGTGGGGGTGAAGGTTTGTGTCCCCAGATCTCAGCATGCCGACAAAAGGTCACAGGCGAAAGTTGGCTGAACGGCGTAGGTCAGCTTGGCAGGATCACAGTCCCAGGCTGACCAGAATGTTTATAAAGCCTTATCAGCTTTCTACTAACCCACCCCCTTGCAGCTTTGGTTTAATTACAATGTCATACTCATTAGATATTTTGTATACACCTGAATTCCTAAGGTCTTTTTACTGCAGGGGGGTATTATTTATATGGTTTTGCTGCTGAAGTTGCATGGAAAGCATGCATGAAAATTAAATGCATTGGCAGTGTTAATGAAGTGATTAATTTTGGTTTTCCCACAACAGATCAGGATTTGATATTAGTTTTCCTAAAGACATGTAACATAACTTATTTTATGCAAACTGCTTTAAATCAGCTTGGTTAAGATGAAAGACAGGTTTTAAACTGAGTCCAACTTCATATATGGCTTCTGGTGAAATCTGCTTGCTCTAGTTATATAGGTTGACCCAGGTTTGAGCACTCCTGAGCAGTTTGGTCAGCAGTACAAGAAAAAGAGCAGTTACGAAATCTGAATGCTGGCTCATTTCTTCAAAGTTTGGACGTGGGATCCTTATTCAGGTCCACCTCTAATTCGTATAAACCACTGAAATACATGGTAAAAGCTAAATGAATTTCAGAACTCATTAAAGTCTTGATAAAAAGCTATGAGAAAAGTCATGTTTTTAAAAAGACAAGATGCGCATCAGGTTGTGTAAGAGGCTGCTGTCCTGAGCGAGCCTGGTATGGCTTTCCAAAGGCATCCTCCTGTTTCCTGGCAACCAGGGCTGCGCTCCTGCCTCTTAAATTGTAACCGTCGTTGCACTTTGCTTATTAATTCTTCAGTAAATGGAGGAAAGTTTCCATTCCCTTTGATGGCTAATGTACGTTATGGTTCAGGAAACAGCCCTAGGTTTGGTAGTTTCTATTTAGAAGACGACCTAAATGAAAAGGAGACTGAGCCATCCAGGACTTGGAGGTCACAGGAGGATAACGAAGTTCTGACTGCTTCAACTATGTGAGCTGGGAAAACATTTTCAGATTTTTTTTTTTCTACAAGGAAAAATACGTGACCAGGTATTTGGATTGACTGAAAAGCTTTCCTAATGTTTGATCAGATTGTTTCTGGAAGAAACTCCTCTGGAAAAAAACACTTCAAAATGAAGATATTTGGTTTGATGCCTCCAAAATGAGAGGTTTAATTCTTTTTCTATTTTTAAGCATTTCTTGCTTTGGAGGTAACAGAAATTTTAGTTTAAATTTGGCAATGATTTCATTTGAAGAAAATGTTTAACTCATTCTGAAATGTTTATATACATATTATTTAATATTCATTTAAAGCCAGCAAAATGAGAGCGCCAATCTGGGTCTTACACAAATCACTATCAATTCAGCATGTTGTGAAACACTCTTCTACTTTTGTTTTAAGCAATTAACTTTTGCTTTCTTCTCATAACACCACCATTGCCCTGTACAAAATAAGGTAATCTGAATAAAGTACCACCACCATTTTGTGGGAGGGGAGGAAGGGGACCAACTACATTTGGAACAAATGTCCAGATGCCGCATTTAGATGCTCTATTAATGTATTTTCAGTTTTGCAATAGAGCAGCTGAGAGCTAAATGACCTCATTACAGCCCAGCACTATAAGTAACTGGAACAGGGATCCAGTCTCTTGAGTACCCTTCTGGTGCCTTATGGGGTGTTCTGCACAGAACTAACTTACCTTAGAAATCACCTGTTCTTATTTATCATGATGCACAGAGACTTCCATCTTTATTGCAATTTGGGAGCAATGCTGAATGTTTTAGATTCAAAAGCAAACCACACGATTGGGTCTAGTTTCTTATAATCACAGCTTCTTTGTCCTTTATATCATTAAATAAACTGGGATTTTCTGGGATAGCGATGGAGTACAAACCATACTGCCCACAGAGAGACTCTCTGGTGGTTTTCTAAACGTGAAACGTTTGAGAGCCACAGAAAGAGGTGGGGAAAAAGGCAGGCAAATACATTTAAATTCCATGTCTTGGTTGGCTCCAACCCCTTGCTCACAAGCAATAAAGATTTCAAGGAAGGCAATGAGAAGTAGCAGTTCAGGACAGCACTAGACTACTGCTTGCTGATACCAGTTTTAGGTTTAAATCCATGGAGAAATGTAAATGGGCTAACAAAAATAAATGTAGAACCAATTCATCATCTGGTGTAAATCAGAGTATTCCTACTGAAGTGGAAGTACATACACCGCTTATGCCTTGCAAAATATCTGACATGGAAACATAGCCTCAAACAAGGGCCTAGAAGCCCTGAGATAGTGATCATCTGCTGAAGAGATTTACAGCAGGAAAAGGCATTCTGTTTTAATCTACTACAAAGATCCAGTTAAGTCATTTTTCAGCGACAATTCAGCTTGATAATTATCGTGTTGTGCTTTGCACATGCCTACATGAAAAATAAAATAAAAGCTAATTTTAGAGTCCTCAATCAAGCCCGCAGTTAGTCCTAAATCTTGATGAGCAGCTCCAGTTATTATCTTCTATTTTTAAAATATTTTGATTGATTTTCCTATTCTAAAGAACTAAACTGTAAATCATTTCTGCTGGTTTCAAAGCTTTTTCTTTTAATCAGAATGAAACAAATGAGCTCTGACACAAAGACAGAGAGAAAAAAAATCACCAAGTAAAACCAGGTTCTCCGTGTTACTGGAATTTTCTGTCTGGAGAAAGCACTCCCTGTTGTCAAATTGCTCAATATGAATCTTTTTCTGAAATAATGCTACTTCTCCACTGCTGTTGATTCATATTGTTTTTCGCTATCATATCTGTCACAGTAATAGCCAACAGTCTTGGTCAACAAGGCATACAGAGCGCATCCCAAAGCACATTTATACATGTATGAGGGCCTCTCGTGGCCAACGAACGGGCATAAGCCCAAGAACTGCAGAACAGTCCCCCGCGGTACCGAGCATCCTGGCAGAATCAATCTTGTCCACTGCAGTAGTTACGTGACTGCTGTACACTACTGAGAATACACACAATGAACACTGACCCCACTCACAGGTAAGAAAAAACATGGGAGGAAATGGTTTTCTACTCATTATTGAAGTCTTCATTTGGTATTAGAGTTCCTCTGTGAAAACCATGTAGTGAAGAGGGTGTTCGGGGTCTTAGAGACCTTGGCCACAGGCATGGTGGGAGATGCAGACATGTCCCCAGTATGAAACGGGTTGGTGCTCCCCAGCTGGGCGAGCAGAGAGGTGCTCACCTCAACCTGCTGTGGTCCCTCCTCACCCCACTCATTTTGAAGGGACAATGAGGGTGGAAGGAAGACAGGCCCCTGCAGGAAGGCGCTCAGGGGCAGAAGCTGCGTGGGAGCTCATGAGTCCCAACTGGAGCGGTGCTGAGGATATTCCCCTCTCAGTATCAGTGACACTTCCCTGAAGGCTAGCTCAAGTGGCTGATTTTTTCAGATGCCATTAGCACCTGTTTAACCCCTCCTAGGCTTTGCACAGGCCACTCAGGTGGCTGTCTGCCAGGCGGAGGCTGTTCACTTCAGCTGGAGTCTCTATCATCACTCGCTAGCACAGCTCCTGGCTTTTGCTAGTTTGTTATTCTGGCCAATATAACAAGAAGTTGCTTGTAAGAGAAAGGTAAATATTATTAAGTCAGGCCATCCTTAATGCTAACATCTTCATGGAGAGTTATGGAAGTTTTGCCTGTCACCCTGCAATCAGATACTTACTGGAAGGCTGAAGAGGGCTTTAGCCTCTTGCTCCCTCTGCTGTGGTACACACTGTCCTGGTACAGTGCAATGCTTCCAGTGATAGGGACCAGAGGAAAAAATAAATAAATCACTGAGCATGGGGCTTTCCCCTGTCCCAAGGGGGCATCTCACCCATCTGCCGTGGCAGGGGCAGTGCCCTAGCCACACACCTGACCCTGTTCCCCTCTCACCTCTCCCATGGGATGGGGGCTTCCGCGGCCTTAGCTCACCACAGGGTGATAGATGTGGGCTCTGTATTTTGTAGCAAGTCCTAAAGGCACAGAAAGAGTAAGTCCTTTCTTAGTTTTTAGCTGCCTATCATCATTAGAAAGCCTAAGTGTCCCTTAGAGTATTTGGGGCAGGGAAGAAGGAATCACAAAAAAACCCACAAAAACCAAAAAGCCGAACCACTGAAGCCAGTTTTCATGTCATTTTGAGAGTTTCACCTGGGCTATTTCAGTTTTTAAACCTCCAATTTTTAAAAAAGTAACAATAACTCCACATTTCCTTTTCACTATGTCAGCTGAATGCCTGATAGATGATAAACATTATTTGCTTTTTGGCTTTCTACTTTGCCTAGTTTATCCCAACCTATGAAACCTCAAGTACATAAAGCATTATAAAAATAAACAGTACCGCTAGCAAAACTGTCATTCTCAAGAATAACATTTGCCTCATTAAACTGCAGAATTTCCAAAACCAATGAAATGCACTTTTACAAAGAGCAGGAACTTCTCTGTTAATGAAAAGGAATGTGGCGAACCTTCTCTCCTAGATCATTAATGCCAGTCAATCTGCCAAGGATTTACATCAGAGACAATGAGGAAAGACATGACCTCTTCTCAGGAAAATCTGATCAGTGCAAGAACACAGTTCAGCTTATGCACTGTGGGAACTTCAAACTGTGTGACCA
Source organism: Fulmarus glacialis (assembly GCF_000690835.1). Taxonomy (NCBI): domain Eukaryota; kingdom Metazoa; phylum Chordata; class Aves; order Procellariiformes; family Procellariidae; genus Fulmarus; species Fulmarus glacialis. The sequence goes on from NW_009194252.1 coordinate 40,635, forward strand.
GCATGGTCACAGCAAGGGTGACAGGGCTTTGCAGGACTGGTCACAGGATGAGAGGTACATTAAAGTTTCCATATTTTGGACCATTACTTGCTCTTGGTCTCAGCAAATGGGGGTACAGGAGTAATGTGAACAAGGCAACTAGACAAAACAAGTAGGAGAAAAGAAGCTAGACTTGCCTTTTCTTTCTCGCGTTAAACTGTACAGCGGTGAATTGATAACGAAGTCCTTAAAATGAAAGAGCAGCTGGATGTGATTCTGGAACAATCCTCGTACCCAGCAGCACACCATCACCTTACCTGTATGTAGGAGGCAGACCAAAAAACCCAGACAGATCTTGGGATGATATGCAAGGGGGAAGAGCTGGCTAGCTTACATCAATGGATGGAGAGCCATCTGAGGGAACAGCTTCTTTTCCTTGGAGTTCTATGTGGCTTTACAATCTGTTAGTGCGCTTGCATGTGCCAAAATGCTCTGTTAATGTTACTCCAAACAGGATACACATTGCCTGAAATATTAAGCCTCACGCAAAATCACCGTCTTACGTGCTTATGCTAGAGCCAGAGAGGAAGAGAACAATGCTCTTCAGGCAGCAGCATTCAAAATGAACTCGGGCTCACTGTAACAAACAAACATGCCTATCAAGGATTGGCTCCTGCCATTAAAATTGCAGGCATGCTCTGGTTCATCCTTAACTGCTTGTTGCTTCCTGATGATTCCTTGTGCGAGACAAGCTCCAATCTGTGTTGTAGCATGAATCATAATTCACTGTGCAGTTTATCCTCTGATGCTTGGTTTTTTAATTCTACACATCCTTGCTTCTATCCTCTTTTAGTGGTTTAAGGGCTTTTCATTCTTTAGGGTTAAAAATGAAGGTTTGGTCTCCCAAACTCATTGCAGACATTATTAGTACAACAGCAAGAAATTAAATATAGCTTATTTTACCTATTCAAAGATTTAAATTCATTCTGCTTCCTTCATAAGATTAGCTGATCAAAGAGCCAAGCATCAGTCATTGAAAAATACCTTAATTTGCAATAATGGGAAAAATATAATGAGCTGTAAAAGCTGTGTCTTGAAGTTCCCAGGGAACAGGAACATGTGGCATTTTGTCCCTCCCAAAACGCTGAATACCGATGTCTACCCAAAGCAGACTGAGGAGCCATGTATTTTTCCCCACATACAACAGATCACTTTCTCAGTCCTTCTGGAATCAGAAAGTGACTTGAGAAACCACCGTCAATTAACAGTTATACCCGAGAGCGTCAGACCCTCGACCTGAAGCAGAAAATAACATAAAGACAACACCTCTGTGTCGAGATTTCCCCAACGATAACACAACGACAGCCGCAGGTATTCTATTTATCTTTCTCTTGAGGAGCATGGCACCAGCCTCTGCCAAAATTGCTGATGTTCCTACATGTTGCAGACTCGCTAAAGATTAGGTTTCAGCTCCTATTGCCGGCACAATCTGTTCCTGTCCCTGCTGGTTCTGTTTCCACCTCCTTTCTCACTCCAACTGCAGTCTCTTGCACTCCGACACCACAGGCTCAGCTTTCTCACCTACTGCTGTATTTTCCCACTCCCTTTTCTAGAATCTAGGAGGGTGATGTTGAACCATGCTGCCCTTTGGCTCTGAAGCAAGAATTACCCCATTTAGTGGCTTACAATGAATCTTTGACTTTGTTTAGGACTGGTAGTCTGACTCCCATGTGAACTTTCACTTGTTATCTTCTGCATCTTTCCTGTCCCCTCAATGTGCTGTGTGAGAAACCTGGAAGAGGTACTTACTACCTGTGGGCAATCATGTAGCTTTCTGGGCAAGACTGAGGACACTACAAGTCTATGAAAAGCCGTGAGCTAAATGCTGAGGGCCTGCATTTTTCAGAATGCGTAGACTTTCTCTCTTGGTCCTTCACTGTCCCCACATTTTGCCATATCTCGAGGAAGAGAATTCCCTATAATTCAAAGGTACCCATGTGACAGCTATGTGGCTGCCCCGTCCTTCCCCTTATTCAGTGACAGAGATGCAGCCTCTGGTCACTTTACCTCCTTTACATGGCAACGTCTCCCTGCTGACTCGGTGTACAAAAAGAAGTGCATACTCCTGCACTCGGTCCCTTCGAAGCCAGCACAGAGGTGCAGAGGGGAGGGCTGGAAGCCCACTGAGCCAAGCAGCCATTCCCCACTGCCACAACCACACGTGCTCCTCCTCGAGTCACACAGGAGTGAAAAGAGGACAATGACCCCAACTCTTTATATGATTTGTTTGAGGTTGAGAAGGCCCTTCAAGCGTTGGGACAGGTTTTCCCAGGGCAATTGATGGGTTTGCAAGAGACAATTCTAGTACCGTTCAAGTGGGGTAAAAATGCAGAGAAAAAATAGCAAAGAGAAGAAAGCAACTTCACTCTGGACCTCCAAGCTGTGCACCCATGACTGTAATTAAAAGCAGCAGCTGACTCCTTCTGCCCACTCATCTTCTAACAGCATCTTTCACCAAAACCACGCACAGCCCTGCAGACTTGGAGCAGGGCTTGCAGCCCAGATGGCTGCTTTGCTCCAAGCCTCAGGTAAGCCCCAAACCCATGTTTGACTTAGCCCTGTAGATTTACATTGAACATCTCCGAGGAGGGACATGGTTAATGGAGAAAAAAGAAATAGGGCCAAAAAACAACTGAGAGTGCAAATGAGAACAAGTATGAAACATGAGAAGCAGAGGTAGAATAGGACAGAAAGCAATGGAGAGGAAGCAGATAACAGCCAATATGCCTGAACAGAGTGCCAACAGGCATAGGAGGGATGGCGTCTGCTAACTGGGTAAGAGCAGCACTTCCAGTTCCCCTAAGTGGAAGGGGTTAGCTGGAATTCATGTTCAGGTGGTGATTGAGGAGCTCACCTGCACAAATTCTTTTCTTCCTCTGCAGCTCTGTTCCAATTTTCAAGTGAGTGCAGGGCTCTTTGTTACCTGCACATTGGTAATATCACCACATATCCTTCCTTGCCCAATGTCTGCTTAGCTTCACCACCTCTAGGCCACAATCTATCAACTTGTTGCACGGTCAGGTCTTATAGCTCTCTGCAATTGATGAGCCCTATTCAGCTGCACAAATTGAGCTCAGGATTTGGCCTTTATACGTGTACATGGTCCAGCAAACCAATTCCCTGTTCTAGTCTGAGCATTAGAGTTCATATGGTCAGCATCTGGGACTACATCGAGCAGAAAGAAAACCATCACCAATTGCAAGAAATAGTGAGAAAAAGTGCTAAACCATGATCGAGGGTCTGAAAGAAGGGCAGAATATGCCTGCTAATAGAGGAATAGTTACAGAAGACAGTAAGCTCCTGCTCTGGCCATTTTACATTTTGCATAGTTGGTGAAAATCCTGCCTTTCAAGGAACAATAAATTTTTACCTGAGTATTCTCAAGTTTGGCCATTATTGTACACTGCTCTGTAGCATGTATGTGATGATAGTCCCTATCTATGGCAATAAAACCTAAAATTTGTTATTAAGCCTTATAGTGAAGCGAATAGAAGAGAGGTAATAAATATGATACACCTATGGGGAGTAAAAGCAGAAACCAGGAAAAGCAATGGCAGGGAAAACACAGCTCCAAAGACTTGAAAGCTTCCTTGCTCCCTCTCTGCCTCTGAGATGCTGGAATTTGTTTGGATACCCCTCTGTGTCATGCCAAGCTCAGCTAAAGTAGACCCCATGCATTTCTGTCCATACATTACTCCTGATCCCTAGACAGTTTTTCAGCAAGCCACACAGTTCACTAACAAACTTGATACCGCCAGGACATTTGCAAACCTATCCACAGCTATGTAACAAATAGCTATTCTGCTTCCAGAAAGGCCAAACAAGCCTGTGATTGCAACTGTTATGCAATTATTGTGATTGCAGCTTTGCTGGACATTTTACTGAAATGTCTCTGATAATCAGTGAGGAACAGAACTGACTTTTCACAAGTGCCAATATCATCCATTCAGGACTTACAGTCTGTCTTTATCAACAAGGCAGGTAACGTTCTGTGCTCATATTCTGCCACCTATGGTATTTATTCATTCCCAGTCTGAACCAGAAAGACAAATCTGTTCCAACAATACTGTAGAGCAACCAAATCTTTAAGGAAGAAATAGCCTGGCTGTAGGCCAGACTCTTCTAAAAAAGCCACCTAATTAGACAAATGGCCAAACTAAAGCTCACACTGCTCAACACCACCTTTCCGTCTCCATCTTTCTCTGCTTACACTCAGCACATTCATATAAGATGCCAAATACATTCAATTTCAAAATACAAGTAGAAAATCTCTGTGAAGGAGAGTAGATATTTGAAAGATGCGTGTAAAACAAGAAGAGAGGGTGATGGGTCTGTCACACCCTTGGGAGGCTCTCTTTAGCAAGTGCTTTGCAAAATGTCTCTGCAATGTTTGGCTGCTATTGTACTCGGGAAGGGACGGGG
>NW_009194253.1:0-902 GCF_000690835.1 Fulmarus glacialis
ATTAATATTATTATTATTTTCAAAAGGAAGAAACAGAACTATAATTCAAGATTTGTCAGCACTCCCTTCCACTGAGAGAAAAATGCTGACTTTCATGGAAAACAATTCCCGAAATTTCGCCACCGCTGGAAGGAGGAAAAAAAAAATTAAATATATTTTCAAGTCTTTCCAAAAGTCTTTAGCTGGTCGTAAATTGAGTTTATATATCCATCACTGTCCGCAACTAATAGATCAAGATACATTGTCTTTCAGTTTGGAGACTATTTTCTTATCCTTCACCCTCCTGTTCTGAAACCAAATGGTAACTTGTCTCTCAGACAGGTTTGTGGCTGCGGATATCCTTCGCCTCTTGTCCTTGTTAATGAACTTGTTAATGGCATATTCATTCTCGAGTTCTTTAAGCTGCAGTTTTGTGTACGGCACTCGCTTCTTTCTCCCACGCCGGTAGACACACATATCGGGCTGGTTTAGTGCAACGTCCCCTATTGTAAAAGACATTATGTGAAAAATTAGAATTTTATTACAGGCGTTTAAAGCTTAACCGATACTTGTTGGGCACTGGTTTTCACGGGCAAATAAATAATGCCGGGTTGTTTACAGTTTATTATTATTTACACTGCCACATTATTTGCACGTTAGTAAAGCACCAAAACCTTGATGGACTGTCATCACTTTTCAGGCATGCATCGCTAGCGAGCGTGCAGGACGGCGGGGGCATTGGCTGGGGGGCCGAGAGCAGGTCGGTCCTGGCAGCGCACACACAGAAATCGCTTTGGTGTGTGTTTCCCCGGGTTTGTTTGCATGTGGTTTGTGCCTCTGTGCCCTCACTACTCCCAGTCTCTTACGCGCCCTGGGGCCGGGTCAATCGCCAGCCGGAGAGGCAGAGGAGCGCAAGCCTTCGA
>NW_009194254.1:0-12261 GCF_000690835.1 Fulmarus glacialis
AATAATTTTTGACTCAGAGAGTTTAAATAAATGCCACACTCCATTTAGAAAGAAATGCTTAGCTATTTTTACCCTTTAAAAAAATGATGGAAAAAATGTAAAACATTTAGTATTAAGAACAGCATCGATCATTTAGAATTAAAAATGTACTAAGTACCACCACAAACAGTGTTAAAAAGAACCCTCCTTGTAATGTTCTTTGGAACAAGAAAAAATTCCTCCTAATCTATACAGGCTGAGGATCCACTGGGTGAAGAACAGTGTTAATTAATATTTACAGTTTTGGATGATCTTTACCGACCTGAACATCAGTGAGATTCAATTCTCACCTCCTTTGACATCTAAAATTTATGCTGGCCACATTCTGGCATAATCTTTAAGCTGTTGAACAAACATGCCCTAAGACAAGTCCTGAGAGACGTCTATTCAGGAAAGAATAAGCTTTCTTTTATCGAAAGATGACTACAATGGGTTTAGGGGAAGGGGTGTTTCTTATCATTATTGCCCCCTCCTCTCACGTAATTCTTTTTGAATGATAAACCTGAATCTTAACTGCATTACGTTTTAACAAACTCCTCACGTGCTCAACTCATAAGGTAGCAGATTTGAAGGAGGACCTTACCTCCCCTGCCATTTTCCCATGTCACTAAATCTTTGCTTTCTTCCACACTGAGACTGATCAACATTGCAGACAAACAAAAAAAAGAGGAAAAGATGACAATTAAGTTCGATATGCCTTGGACGAAGCCCAGAAGCAGCAGCTTGCTGACCGGTCTATCAAGCCCAGAGCTCAGAGTTCCCTTTTACGCCCTTCCTAGAAACTTCTTTCACATATCCCCACTATTTACTTGGTCACTTTCCAAAAACGACTTTGCTTCTCAAATTTTTCCCAGGCACGCCCTACCCTTGCTTTTTCAGCCTTTGAAAGCATACTGGCAGATGTATGGTGAGCTAGACAGAGCGTGGGGAGACCCTAACTTCTCGGCTTGCATTGGCAGAGCCTTTCTGCAACACATTTTTTGAATACCCAGAAGATCAGCATCTTTGTAAAAGAAACAATTTTAAAAAATACAAAAACAAACTACCCCCCAAAAAACCACCAAAAGCAAGTATCTGAAGGGAAAAAAAGTATTCACACCCACTAATGACAGGCATCTACTTCCAATAGGGAACTGAGGCACGTTCTTGTATCGACAAGGGACAAAGACCTGTTTCTCTGAAGAGAAGTTCAGAGCAGGACCCCCACTTAGGTACTATGCATCATCCCCAGGGAAACCTTTCTCGCTTCACTGACCGCAAAGAGTCTAGGCAGATTGTTTCAGGAGACTACCCTAAAATGAGGCAGAAAGAATGTTACCCACAGGGAATTTGCAAAAATTACTAAAGATACAGCCTGCAAAAAACCTGCTCAGAAAACTTTGAATTCAATTCTGATTTCAACAGAATATTCAAAATGAATTTATTTTGGTTTACTGTCCCCATAGAAAAGAACAAAAGATACATTTAGGTCACACACTTTAAAGACTGGATTTTTTTTTTTTTCCCCAGATAGAGTGAAAATCAGAGGGATAAACCACATAAGAGTTGTTTTAGTAGAAACTTTTCATCTCAGCAGTTGACAGAGAAGTTTAAGATCAATTACTCACTAGAAAAACAAATTCTCAAGAGATTAGATGAACAATGGCAAAAATAATGTGCTTGTATCTCCACAGAATTATATCCTGCTTTAAAATACATATGCAACGAGGATTATCATTATTACCATTATTATTGGATACAAAGAGTGATGATAACATAAGGAATGGTATTCCCTCTGTGAGTAATAAGGAAAAATATATGTTCTCTATGTGTATTACTGGGAAAAAAAAAAAAATCTGAAAAATCAGTGAAGAAAGGGAAGAGTTGCATCTAGTTTGATTTATGCCTGCTCTTCTTTTTATGCGTAGCCTGGGGAGCCTCATGATGATATGTAATGAGTCAGGCTGAAATATGTATAAATAAATGCACTGCCAATTTGTGAAGGCTCTTTAAAGCATCTTTTCTATATACTCCACAACGAATTGCATTTTCTTGGGGAGGAATGGGAAGACATCAAGGAAAGAGAGAGTTGACACAGTAAGAAAAATCTCCACTTTTATTTCATTTCTTTTCTTGCCTTTGCTTTTTCCTTTTCCTTTTTTTTAGAAGGAAAAACATTGTCTCATATTTCATCCTGATGCAATAATAACCAGGTAGACGAGTTCAAGATGAATACCTTTGACAGCGCTCTGTATACAAACAAGTAGCATGAAGAACCAGGTAGCATGCCTTCTCCTCCCCGGAGCTAGGGAACTCCCTGGGACACGCTGGGTTAGTTTTACTGGCGAAGGACCAGAACACCTTTCTTCTCTTTTCCCCTCTCCCTAGCCCCTCCAATTTGCGATTCACTTTGTTTTCCTAGGATATTCGGTGTGAGAGTTCAAGCAGCTCTTGGCCACGGAAAAATATATAATATCCTAAACAATGTTCTTCACTTATGGAAAAGGGAGGGGGGAAATCCCACCCACCCGTGAGCGGTTCCAAAACGTAACTTCCTACCCAAGAAATAAAATGACCCTGAATCCTTTCTGTATCTTCAAGTGCCCTTAATTACAAAGGGTAGCAGAACTGCAAGTTTCCTAGGTTAAGGTTAATTGTTGTTCAACCAGCTAAGGTAGCCAATCCAACTTTTTTTTTTAATAAGGCAAATTAGTAGTATCACTAATAAAAATCAAGAAATACTCATCCGCCATTATTTTTGATTTTGTATTTTCCCCTCCCCCAATCCTCACTCACCTGAAAGTAAGAAAATGTCTGGAAGATCTTACAATACCAACCTGACTTATAACGTGCTGTTAAAAAACCAATCCCTTCTCCTTTACGAGATTTAAAATGTGATCTTTGTATTTATTTCTTTTTATCCTCACAGATTTGCTTTCCATGTGTTCCTTCCAATCACAGGGAAATTTTTAATATTTTACAAGACTCAAAGAAGAGTGGTTTTATGAACCAAAAGCAATATTATGAAATTCAAAATAAAATGACAAAAGCTGTCAATTACACACAGAAATATGTGCGTGTGTATACATATGTAACAGCATTCTTTTACTATATGAAATGCTACATATGACTAATAATTTTCAGTTTGTGATGGAAAAAATTACTAAAATTAGTTATGATATTAAATAACTGGTAGGTGAGAGTACAGTGTCACAAATTCCTAGGATTTCAGTAGCTCCTTTATTAGAAATTAGTTTCAAATTACCCGTTTACAGATTTATCACTCTAGGGCATCCCTACCCAAATTCTAGCCCTCACTCACTACCTGGTGAAGCTCAAAATGAATTAACACAAGCTAAAATTCTACCATAACTTTGTTGCAATTATTGCTATTCAGTGGAGACAACACACCTGAAATACTTGCCACTTCTGCCTGAAGTGGCATGCATTTGCTTAGAAAGTTGCTAGGAGTTGCTTGAAAAGAAAAACTAAGTCAACCGTATTTTTATGAATCAGTGTGTTGCCTATCTCAGAAATCTTCATTACCTAAGGAAATCAGAACAAGTAGACTTCTTACTTGGGTAAGTACCTGCTCTGCTAATGTACTACAGACACTATTGATTTTAATTGGTAAGAGTCACTAATACATTACCATCGTCATCCACAGATAAAAGGCATCTCCTCTACGAAAATAAACGCTTTTGAGCTCACTGTTTATCTTTTGATAAATGTCTCTGCTGTCCTTCTGTATTTATCACCCGAGGACGAGGAGACCATCATCTGCAATAGCATTCGATTCCCCTGACATTATCATCACTTGCACCTCCTCTGCCTTACACCTCTTAGCTCATTCACCACCTTCATGTTTGGAGAAGTATTTGTCAAAGGAAGTTGGAAATTACCAGTGTCTCAATTTTGCTTTTCATCTGATTCATGAAGCACTTCTCATAACGTGAAACGCAGTTCATGAATTGCTGGAGAGCCAGCAAAAGAATAGTAGTGCATCCATTTCCATATAAATGGCCTCATTACTATGCAGACTTGGGATAATTTGTAAGACGGGATTCTCGTCTGAAAACAGGGGTCCTGCTGGCAACGTCCTTCTGTTTATACACGAGGAAATGCAATTTCAAAACTATTTAAGAAATATAACTTTTAAATCGGTAAGGTGCACCTCACTTGGACCCACAACAAAAGCACTGATTAGGCGTGGAGCTTTGGCAGACAACCAGGGGCATTTTAATACTAGCATGCAGGTTTTTTCACCGCTTTATAAAGCGGTGAAATGGTTTCATGAACAAAGACGTAAAAGGCGGTTTTAAGAAGGTGTTAATATCATAACAAAACACGTTTAAAATGCACAGAGTAAGACATAAGATAAAACATATCTAAAAGATTATTTTTACAAGAAAAAAGCTGTTAGTCATCATCTCAGTTTTGTCTGCCTGTTAATTTTTGCTGGTTTTGTGTTTCATCACCTATTATTTAGAAAGGTTTCACCCAGAGATTACACAGATGACCGAGTTTAACTTTCCTTTAGATAAAAAGAAAAATGATTGTATATTCTCCAAAAGTTTCTGGTTTACAACCTCTATCTTACAAAAGTACGTCGCAAATATCAAAGAAACAGGTTTGTGGGAGCTTTTTTTGCAATTTTCCTATCTCAGTCAAACAACAAAATTGCTCACAATGTTTGGCTGCTACTAGTTATTTCCTGCACTTTAATTTCACAGGTGAAATATTTTGAGCTGGTTTCCTAGTACAGATATACCAAAAAAGAAAAAAAATCTCCTCCTTTTTGAAATGGTTCTGAAAGAGAAACAAAGATTCAAAAAAGTGATCTTTCACAGATACATCCAACTCAGTCTTTTACAGGGAACACAGAAGGTCCTTCTCAAAGTTTTACTCAGCAAATAGAGAAAATCTTAGTTTCAGGAGAAAGCAAAATTTTGGAATGCGAAAGAAACATTTCTTTCTTTTTAGCTTACTTATTTGACCACAACTATTTATAATTATTAGCGCCGTGAGGACACGGTATGGCAAAGCCAGTCCTGCTTAGCTGCTTCACTCTGTGCGCACAGTACTTAATTTTGAATTTCATTGCAATTTTAATGACGATTGAAGCAGATGGAGAAAACGTGAGTGCTCCGTGGGATGGCAAAACATCCAGGAGCCACGTAGAAGGAGAGCAGCGCTGGCACAGAAGTGAACGCCCCTGTCCTCCTCCTGTGTCGAAAGGAGCGCAGGACTGAAGTGCAACTGGCACTCGCTAACTGGCACGCACAAGCTGATCCAGGTTGTTTTGTCGCCTTCTCTAGAACGTGAAATGTTCTTCGTTAACAACTGGTGTAACATCAGCACGCCTTCCCTGGAGGCACTGTTGACTTCACAGGGGTGTCTCACCCTGCCACATCCCTTGGGCTATCACTGTCTGAAGCCCCAGTACTGCAGGGGACCAACCCCACTCGTAAGGCTGCAACTTGTTTACAAGCGCCGTACTAAAACACTGACTTAATACCAGTTGTTTTCTCTGCAAACTTTGGCTTTTCACATTAACAAGTTTCCTGCCTGTTAAAAATGGCCATCCCCAATGCTGGCGTTGAACAAGTTAACGGAATTATAAATTCAGTCACAAACAACTTATTGTACCACCTGAAGGGTAAAATTCATTATGAATGTTCCTACTTGCAGTCTAAGCTCTTTAAATTGAATAAAAAAAGTACATACAGTTTAATTTCAAAATATGGGAGCATATGGTTCTGCTATTGAATATATTTACATTCTATATTCTATTTTCCATTTTAATTTCTCCTTCGCTGATAGCTTCTCAAATAGCAATTTCTATTTCTGACATTTTTACAGCAAGGTTTATTTATTAATTATAGATTTACATGTACATATACCATCCTAAAAAAAAAAATTCCTTAATTATCTGGGAAGCTCCACCAAAACAGATCAAATCTCATCACTCACATTAGGAGCAACACGTTGCCAACTGACAGACTTTGAGCAATCGACTGTATTTTAAGGAGATATCAAAGAAAACGTTTGTTTCAATAGTCAGTTCTTCTCAGCATTACTTAAAAGCAGCAAACTATAGACTAAGTTTGTAGGTAAAACCTATTTTCTAAATATAATGAACTGAAGATACTATATTATTGAAAAAGGAAACGGCAAGGCCATTTAGAAATCTGGACTTCTCTGAAACTACCTCCCTTTTATAAGATGGTTGCATGTAAGAGGGGATACAGACTGTTTCTACGAAAGTTAGGCATGAATAGGATCGATAGGGAGAAGGAATTATTAAAAAGATAAATCCCCAAAACATCAAGTTTAGAATAACAAGCTAACTTCAAATTGCTTCAATAGCCACCGAATTGCTACAGCAGCACCACAATACTTCATATTTACACCTCATGATGAAGCATAACCTTCCCAAAATAGTTGGCCAAATAACAAAACCTCAAGTAGTAACATGGCAGTATTGAGTAGCAACTAGAAATCCTGATCTCAGGCTCATATCCTAGGCAAAAAATTTTTTTTTTCCTCTTTTATTCAAAACTTTTAATGCTCTCTGTGTTTGCCCTCATTCTAAATTTCCATCAGTGCATCAGCCACTGCAGGTACCGTTACAAAAGTACGCACTATCCACAAAGGGGGACGTTTGCCAGGGGAATAGCAGCAGGGAAGGTACCTGCGCGCGCAGCTCGGACCACCGACATCCTGGTATACTTCCGACACGTTAAAAAACCTGAAATTAAGCTAACAATTTTTCAAAGTTAAAACGTAAATTCAGAGGGTCACGATTCTACTATTACACTTAGCTTAACTGCAAACAACGCGCCTGTGAGGACTGTAAGAGCACTACTCCCTGAAGAAGCACCGAAACATTGAGATAATTTTTACTGTGAGAGATGCTGAGAAACATAAACTCATACAATTTATAAATGCTCCCAATAGCTGAGTTTGCAGAATTGTTATAGCTGAGCATATACTACCAAGAAATGAAAGAAAATGGATTGTATTTATGAGACACAGCAGCCTCCACATACTTTTCTTGAAACTACTTGTTCATGGCCTAGAAGCCTTTGTAAATGTTGTGAAAAAGTAGGTGCCAGAATAGGGAGCAGTCATGCATGTGATAGGAAAATTCACTAGCGTGGCAGGGGAGTATATATAGGAATGCTTGCATTTGTTTGTTTGCTTGTTCATATTTTTTACAGCAGACAGACTTGTGATATTGGATGCTCTGAAACACTTCTAAAATATGCAGGATTTTATAAACTATCCTTGTAATTATAAGGAAGAAATGTTCTGCTTTCTTTTAAGAATGATTACAGGAAATTGGTCATGGCAATTTAATATCCTGTGTTATGTGGCTTCATCTCTCCCCATTCTCCGCTAACCTGCTGGAAAAGGTTGCCGCTGATTTATGCTTTTGTTTGTGAATTACACTGTAGCGTATCAGAAGCAATAAGAGCTGGAAAATCGCTTCTTGGAGTCAATGACCTCCTTGTAGTTTACTTCCTTATTTTATCATAATGGAGACATATTCGCATGATGGAGATTTCCCTAGCAAAGAGAAGGCTCTGATCCTTGACCTTAATGACAATGTTTTTCTACCTGCTCAAAGCATTACCAGTATTTTAGTGACAGCCAACTCCGAGCAGAGATTTAAATAGGGTTTGTTATTTGGTGATAAAAGTGCAGTCTACTGAAATAACTACTGCTGTTAAGAAAACAATGGTTTATCCTTTAGATTACAGTACCTCTCATATAAGCTTTCATTTCTCTTCACTGGCTAATACATCTTCTAAGCAGGACCAGCATCGCTTGATCACCGCTGTTAGGGCTATTTATTTGTACCTCAAAATGAAATAAAAGTCTCTGACAAGGGCCCAGAGACTACCGACATTAGTGGGAGGCTTTTCCTCGACTCCAGGAGGATCGGATCAATCTCGACACACACAGAGTAATTACATTTTTTTCAGACGAGGTACAGAGGGGCCTTCTCCTGCCGCCGATGCTCATGTAAATGAGGATTAACGCCATCGCAGTTGAGTTAATGGAATTACACTGCAGTACGTGACAACCAAATCAGGCGCTCAGCAGGGGCATGCTCTGGGCAAAGGCTGAAAGTCAGTCTGCGAGATGACGACATACAGATGCCCAACATCGCATTCTCGGTGAGCGTCAGCTCCTGTTACTAATGACACAGAGCGCTGCAATGTGCAGGGCTGTGGTCAGCTGGTTAGGATCAAGTTGGACATCCTGAATGTGGCTCAGTCATTAAGCATTATTAATTGATGGTTCACAAATACAGTATTCCTAGAAAACAGTGTGAACCTATGACAGGAGGAAGTTTCCTTTTCTAAGCCCAGCTCAGCATTCCCTCCTTCCTACGGAAACAGAACTTCAAATTCCCGCTATCCATCATTCTCTGCCCTGTAATTCTCCAAACACCAACCTTCTCATCCATGCTTAGGTCAAGGTCAACCCTCTTTGGCACGGGGGTAGAGGTACCAAAGATGTTAAGCTCCCAGGTTTGTCAGAAGAGGTGGCGTGAAACAACCAAGGAGACAGATTAATACTCCCACTGAAGAAGTGTTTACGGACCAGATTCAACCCTTATTAGAGATTCCACATGACAGATGGCATCGGAGAAAATCAAGCATCATGCGTTCTGCCACTCACAGAAATACTTGTTAAATAGGATACAGAATAGTTGCTAATGAAGATAACACATAAGAGAGTATTATTCTGCTCTAAGGCTTGATTTGACTCAGAGGGAGCATTTCTATCTATCCCAGACTGCTATTTCTTTTTACAGAATTTCTTTGATACCTTTTTCTTTTAACACGTTTTGTTCTGTTACCTTGATGATATGGCAGTAAACAGTGGAATGAGATTTCTCCTAGGTTTCTTGACAAATTTCATTCCCTAAAAAAACAACTGAGGTTGAGAAGTCAGTTTTCTTTGTCTTCCTTACTGTGCCACTCCAATTAGAGCCACCCTCTGTCGATGAGTTCTTGCTTGTCTCATCTTGTTAGATGTTGTTGTCTTTACGCTAAACATTTTTGTATGCAGATTTTTGATGTCTCCTTAATTTAAATATCTATTGTCTTCCTGCAAATTTAATAACCTATTATTCAGTCATGTTAATGCTTGTTTTATTCAAATTTTTATATCTTGATTTACAGGTAGCATGTAAAGATAGACTAAAGTAAAAGCAAATGCTCAGGTTTTTTTTTTTTTTTTTAGATTAAAATAATAAGTATGAAATTAGTGTATATGAAAGTTAAAAAGAACATCAAAAGTTCCACCCCTCACCCCCACCCCCCCAGGCCACTGGGCTAATCTGATAAATGTGTATCAATTACTGTATTGAAAAAGATATATATGCACAGGGCTGATGAGTTTACCCTCTGGTTATGGCTCTCCAGCCTCAATTACTAGCTAATCCCTGTAAGTCTAGAATGAATGAAAAATGGCAGTGACCCAGTGAAAGCCCAATTTTAGAAACGACACTCAAAAAGTTGCAATAGAAAGGAAGAAAAATACTTGCATTACAAAGTAATTAGGTCCTGGATGTTCAGAAAATCTCTTAGGAGGTGCAGGTTGTAAGAATTGAAATAGGAGCAGAAGTTGGGTCCCCCACTCCAAAAGTGCATGGCCACCATGAAATACCTATGACTGGACAAGATGGGGATCCCTCACACAAGTGGCATGTTCCCAGATTGCTGACCAAATTGAACTCTTTCATCAAAGGCCACCTACATTTCCAGGTCCCACCTGGGTTTGGCCTTTCAGCGAGAACATGAAGATACAGGAAGAAATAACTCCAGATCCCTGTGAGCATTGCAGTAAAATAGTAAAGCGCCTACGCAGTGAGAACAGGAACAAACCTTCCTTTGATATGAAATAAAATTCTTCTGACTTACATGGTTACATCCTACCCAGTCTCATTTTAGACATCAAGGTTTCCTGTTAGACCAGGCGAAAATCAATGTTCTCTCAGGACCGATGCTCCAAGTGAGAAAAAAACCTCAAGGAGATCAAAGACATACTAAAAAGGATAAAAATTTTCTGAATCTTATGTCCCTTTTCCACCTTAATCAAGAATTTTCCAAGAATTTGCCACGCTGCTGTAGACAGGAATGGAAAGAGCCAAAAGACCACAAAATTGAAGCCGAGAGGAACGTACGATCACAAGAGCATTTATGTTATTGCCGAGATACAACTGGATCACCACCACCATGCTCACAGCAATGGACTGAAGGGCACTAGCATGCCAGTTCTACTGGACTATTTTTCCAAAGATTAAGTTTCCTGTTATAAAGCAGTGGAAATTGTGTTTACACTATCAATAACGTAATCAATTACGGAGAACAACTGCAACATGTTAGATTCGAATTTATCTCAGGACTTGCTGCTAATTACCATCCAGAAGCTTTATCATTCAGCGTAACTCAAAGGAATTCATTGCATTTATCGCAGGGCAGAGGTGAAACTTGCAGGTTTAGTCAGAAGCTGTGTCCATGGCAATAACCAGAAATTAAAACAATTCAGTCTTCAAGTCTTCTTTCTGAAACAGTAATACTTTTGTCTATCTTTTACCTCCTTCATCACCTAGCAGCTGTTTCAGATGCTTAATTTTATAAACACATGAATATTTCTTACTTGCTCTTATTTTCTCTCCGTACTCCTGTAAACTCTTTAATACTCCAGCAATAAAGAATATTTCACTTCCAGTCTTTCTCTGAGCAGCATAAAACCATTCTTGAGACCTAGCTCTTCTTATTTAAAGCAACTATTGATTACATACATTTAAAAAGATCATCTATTGACATCCTCCTGTAGTACATAGTTGTCCAAGTCAATTAAGAGGCATCACATGATCTTGATATGATCTTGAAATATCACGATATGATCTTGAAATTTTTCTGCCACTAAAAGCAAGAGCAAGATTTTTACTGTTAAGTTTCTCGTAGTGCTCTTTGTGTGTTTGTTGAGCTAAATATTAGGATAAACAAGCATTTTACATTCTCATCATAAATCTTCCTTGTATTGTAGTCTGTTTTTCAAGGAGAGAAAATGCACATTTCCGTGAGGTATTACAGCCAGCCAAGCTCCTACATTGCAAAATATTAGGACATTCACAACATTTTGTAAAATCTGGCATACGTATCTGTATCTCATAAACAGACTTTAATTCGGCTCGCTCTCTACCAATGGACAGTAGGTGTCTGGGCTTTCAGGAAAAACAAGAAAAATGCAATCTGGATAGGTTTTAAATGTAGCTTGTTTTAGTTCTATCGAAAGCAGCCTGGAAGGAAGGAAGCTGAACAGCGTTCAGGAAGAAAGTCTACTTTTAGTAATTTTTTGCCGAACACAGAAGACAAAGAAGCTCTTGCTGGAAGCAGACAGAAACCAGAACTTCTCCCCTGCAGCAGACCTTCCTACAGGTTTTGACAAGCTGTTGAGAACCCCGTTGCTGTCTAGGAAAGGTCATCTCCCACAAGCATGATCGCCAGTGCTTTCAGCTTTCTGCTGCGTGCTACTCCTGTGTGAGGAATCACACCCGAACTTTCACTGCGTACCCCAAGCGTAACTCTCACATCCCTTCAGCGTATTTCATTCCTCATCCAGGGAATAGGTGAAACAAAGACATACATCTTTGCTTAAAAAATTATAATAATTACATTCATTTCATTAACAATACACCGATGTTCTGTCAGTGATTCATCAACCACCTCTGACAATTCTTGCTTTATCCGTAACAACTTTATTTTCCAGTCCTGTCCCTTTAATTGTTCTCCTCTACTGAGAGGGGGATTTCCTGCCCTGGAAGGTAAATTCCTCTTTATAAATAATACAGAGTTCACTGCTGCTCGGGTCACACGCAGTCAGGAGCAGACGGAGCACGTTGTGCCCTGCCTTCCCACCAATACAAACTGAGGCCTCACATCTGCCATCTCCTCCTCATCTCTGACAACATCTGCTTCAATCCTCCTTCCTGGCTTCTCCATCCCAATGACCGATTCTTCTTTCCTACTCCTAAAATGACAGAATAATGGGGACTGCCACAGCAAATATGAAGATGTTTTGCCAGCTTTATGCCAAGAGCTGGATTCCCCAGTCAGCAGTTCTGCCTGCTACAGAGGCACTTTATGCTGCTCCAACAGCATAAAGAGGTCACAGAGAATCAGAAATTCAGTCCTTTTCCTCTGGGCAGCTTTCCAG
>NW_009194255.1:0-20160 GCF_000690835.1 Fulmarus glacialis
TTCTATGATTCTATGATTCTATAAATTCTTGAAAACCAGGTATTTTACTGTAGCTTTGGTGCACATAATTGTCAGTTACACCAAGTTTATCACTACACCACAGAGCAGAATTTGGTGACATTTTTTTTCTTTTGAAGAAGATAACACTTCAGCAGAAGTGCTAACCATTTGATTTAATGGGATGATAAATAGATTTATATAGTCAACGAGCGTTTAATTCTTAGAAGACAAAATTGTGCTATCTAATTTTACTTGCTGATTAACATAAACTGTAGACTTAGATGCCTTTAGTTCTGTATTAAACTCACTGACTTATGCAGAACTAAAGCACTTCCAAAAAAGGACATCTATTCATAAATTAAAGGTGTCAAGAGATATGTAATTGCCCACAATTTGGGTAAATGCTAAATTAGCAACTCAATTAAAAGTTTGCCCCTATGTGAATTTGCCTGACTTTCACTTTATTATGCTTTTCTCTCATTGACTACAGACCCTTTCATTTCTCAAATTTGTCCCACTGTAAAGGTACTGAGTACTAGTAAAGTTATTAAATGTACTTCTTCACTGAAATGAAGTTTTCTTGAGAAGCTATTTTTTCAGATGCCAAATTGTTTGAATCGCTAAAATTGAAGAACTAGAATAAACCAGATTATATTAAGACATAAGGAAAAAAAAACCACAAATAACCACATCTCCCTATTTCCACTGATTTACCTCTTGTGGGGAGCTATTTTCATAGTTTAAAAAAAAGAATTTTTCATATTTGGTAGTATTTTAAATCCATCATGTGCTCACTGGTACAAATACATAACTTCTGTAAACCTAATTTACACAGTCTTAGTCTGTTCATTTGTGACAGAAAGAGACTGTCTTGTCTGATGTGGTAGTTCTTCTCCTCCACTGAATTAAATTTTCAATAATTTTAATTAAAATATCTCATCATCATAAAGATAAATCTGTTAATGTATATAAAGGGGACAACCATAACTGAAGAGTTACAAATGAAAGAGAAAGCTATTCATTCATAGAATAAGAAAGAAGATGGAAGAAAGGGTGATTTACAGATGTTTATATTCTTCCTGCAGTGTTGAAACAATAATGCTGCTAGTGGTATTGAAATGTACAAACTGAAAGATTTCACCAATCTTAGAACAAACCTTAGTCAACGGCAACTGGCTAACAAAATGAAATCATCCACAGAAAACTAGGGATAAAGTTGCTTTTGGAAATAATAAAAAACAAAACAAAACAAAACCTCGCTCAACCCAACCATCTTAAACTGAATGTACTTTGTATATGATTACTACCATGGTTTAGTTTTAAATTGAAGTCATTCTTCAAAGTAGAATACAAATTCTGCTGCTTTTATTTGATCAAATACATAGGAATTATAAGCCTCCCTTTACTCTTACTTGTTGATTTTGTCTTGTCTGTGTATCCAAATTTGTGTTTAGTTCATATAGAATGTGAGTTACTAATAGAATGACCTCCTGAAAAAAAAAAATGGACAGCACAATCTTCTGTTAAAACCTGGATTTAACCAAATACAGCTAAAATATGGCTCTCACTCTAGGCTATTGCAGAGTACTCATGTGGCCAACAGGACAATTCAGATTCTCAAATAGAGGCATGTGCTCTGCTAAACATGATCCTAACAGTTCTTTTCTGCTCAGTAATTTATGGTTTCATGTAACTGATGTTCTCTCTCACTGCTGAGACATCATGAAAAAGGAATTTGAACGTATGATTGACTGTATGCAGCCTTCTAAGCAACTTTTAACCAAATTGACTGAGTAGTGTCAGCTTGTGCTTGATAGGCTTTCTAGGGTATGCTAAAAAAAGATAAACTTCACCTCTAGGAAAATGAACATCAGAGGTGTTTTAGATAACATACCAACTAAACTCTATGTTTTCCCTGTTTAGGAAGGTTAATGTGTTCCTGATATTTGTGACATACCATTGCACAAAGGTGAAATTTTCTCTTGTGGAATGGTTGTATATGGTGCTTTGAACAGTAATTTTTTCTTAACCAGTTAATAGAAGTTTCAAATAGACAACTAGAATGCTGTCATTAAAGTTTCAGCGTAATTACAGATAGATATTTTATAGAAAATCCTCTCCTAGCCTCAACTTTCATTCTGATCTCTGGATAAAATTCACTTATAGCCTGAGACTTTAAAAACTAGTATTTCTCTTCTCCTTCAGCCTAATTTATTTAGAAGAACCAGTTCTCCAGGAACTGTTTTTTAACATATAGTGTTTTAAACGCCTATTTCATTGGATAGGATAAAATAATCTCTACCATTTTTCTCGCATATAAAATAACCCTAAAATTGAAACCCATTAAGACCTCGTACCTTCAGTTTCCTGCTGCT
Organism: Fulmarus glacialis; assembly: GCF_000690835.1. NCBI lineage: Eukaryota > Metazoa > Chordata > Aves > Procellariiformes > Procellariidae > Fulmarus > Fulmarus glacialis. Next base: position 2,376 of record NW_009194255.1, read on the forward strand.
ATGTGTCATCGTCACTGACTTCATCTATCTCATCCTTTGAAGCTGTGGCCTAATTCTCTTTCAAGACATCAGCATCAATCCGCAGACTGGGTTGCAGCCACTTGTGTAAGTCACCTGCTTGTAACTTCCCTCTCTGAATTTTAAGCAGTCTCCTTCTTCCTACACCACTCCTTTTTGGACTGTAATCACAATCTTTAGTACTATCTTATGTCTTTCTGGCAACTCTAGAATCCACAAATAGAACTCTTAGCCTTCATATGCAAACTTTTAATAAATATTACATCTTTCTCTGATATCTTTTCTCTAAATGGAATTTTGCTAATTCTCATTAAATTTAAAAAAAAAAAAAAAAGTTTCATCGACAGTATTAAAAAGAAAACATATTGTTATCTTGCCCAGGCATGTCCTATACTTTTCTCTTTCAGATAACTTATGTTTGTCTCTATTTTTTTCTAATAAGAAAATTAATGATTTTTGTTGGCAAATATAGAGAAATATATAAAAATATGGACATGATTGTCTATACTTATTTCTGATGTTATCCTAGCCTTTATTCTTGTTGATTTAATTATGGAAAGCTTCAAGTGACAAAACCCAACCTTAGACATTTCTTAAAAACTTCAAAGTTTCAACATCAATTGAAAATTCACTACAGAGCCAGTCTCTTCTAATTAAAAGTGAATCCACATTTAATTTCAGGTAAAAATTGTGATTTAATTCTGGAATAATCACCCTTTTTATTTTTCATAATTCAATGTAACAATGGAAACTTTCTTATCCAGAGGTTTAAGTATAACAATGTTGTCTTTGCCAGAATTCTATATGACATGTATTTCCTTTTTACTGATATTATTATATATTTTACTATTAAAGCTCATTTTAGATATATTCATCTGAATTAATTTAGCATAGGTTCCTACAAAATTATAATAAGGAGAAAGAATAAATCTGCTATGAAGCTTAAATTTTTTATTTCCATAATTTGAATTAGTCTTATGCTTAGAATAATCATTATGAATATCATTCAGAAGTTGGATTAACAACATTTTGACTGAAAATCCTTTCAGACTCTCATCTGAGAGCTGAAACAAGTATTTTCTCAAAATATTAAGAATGTAATAGAAGATTGAGTAGAGCCTGATTTGCAGTGATAAATTGCTTTATTGTTTTTCTTCTAGAAAATGACAGGATTTTAATGCAATTTAGGGAAAAGTAAGATACATGATGACATAGTTTTGGTTGTATCCTCTTTGTTTTTCAAAATAGTTCAAAAATATTGTGCACATATTAAAATACATACAAACCTAGTGATGTCTAAGACAAATCTTAGGAAAGGATTCAGAGTGTAACTCAGGCAAGGGCAAATTGGAGGTAGAAAGCAAAACTTGGATTTTTTTACATTGTGGACAAGTGAACAACTTATACTGCAGCAAATCAATGCATATTGATTTTTAAAAGGTCTGAGCATGGCATAACCCATACAGTCAGTACCACTGTACCCTGATTCCTGAACTGACCACACCTTCACGCTCATTTGTATGAAGATCCTACTGTAGTGTTTGTCACAAACTTAATTTTTCTGTTCATGTGCCCTACAGCAAATAGCCACCGCATTCCTTCCTCAGAGAGACTGAATTGACTATAGGAGAATTACAGTATATTTAGGTTTTAAGCTGGAAAATGTTTCTCTCTTCACCAGAAAGAGAGGGAATTATACCTATAATAAACTTTTGTTTTGCCCCCCGCTCCTTTTTTCCCAGGTGAGGACTTTCTCTAGATATATATACCTGAATTGCATGAGAACGAAGAACTGTACTTGTCAATGTATTTTACGTGCAGGTCATGCTGGTGACATACACGCACAGAGGCTATAAATCATTTCATAACATTAATAAACCATGTGCTATGTATAACATATGCATAAACCATCATAAAATAGTGTTCCTCTGTCCAAAAATTACTCATCTGTTTGCAAGAATTATGTTCTAAATTCTAACAGAAAAGAATACAAAGTGGGTTTTTTTGTTGTTGTTGGGTTTTTTGTGTTTTTTAAAAATTGCTTTCCATTTGAACCATAATTCAACACCTCTGACATCACTGACAGGCATTTTGCCTGTCTCAATAAATGAAATACACTGTCTCTGTCTGCCAATGTACATTTACAAAGGGTCAGTATAGAAAATTATATCAATTCCTTAGATGTCCCTGCTAGGGAACATCAATAAAAAACTATCAACTTATTGATATCTTCTGCTCAATAATAATAATTTAAAATCATTTTATGATATGCCTAATCAAGCTGCTGCTTCATTTCTTACTGCATAATTTTGACAGAACAGTTTGGAAAATCAATGCCTCAGAGCTGTGTTTGGATTTACTGCTGAATCCAATTACAGTGTATTATCATAAAAAACATCAAAGTGAATTTTATTGATGGTGCTTGTTTAGTGAGCGTGCAACTGTTAACTCTAAATATAAATATTTTAATGGCATGATTTCTCACCTTAACAAAAGAGCAAAGAGAAATAAACTCTGTAATCTGGCACAACAAACCACTTACTTTCAGATATAAACAAAGACCTTAGGAGCACTGTACTATACAAAGGTCTACTCTTACCTGACAACATTCACAGACAGAAGCACAAGCCTTAAAAATGTTATCATTACTATTATTTTTATTATTACTGTTACTGATTTTATCTAAATAAGAGACATTAAGTATATGCTATTATTTATACCGCTGAAAAATTACTATTTGATATATGTATAGGTTGAAGAGCACTTGAAGCAATGTAATTTGCCTGTCCAAAATCTCAGATGAGACTGATATGTTTCTGACTCAGACAGCCATCAACATAACTGTTATTCCAAATTAAAATCTGACTTACAAGAATCAGTCATTTTGTACATTAAGAAACTGGGCTACTGAATTTGTTTTCCTGTACCGCTGAGGTGCCTCAGCAGTCTCGGCTGTGCTATCTTTGATTCTTTGGATCTTTGCAAAAGTACAAATCATCATCTCTTCGTGAGGATACACAGTGAGAAACCTTATAGAGTTTCCATGTCAGCATTAGAGTGAATGAAGGATCTTGCAAAAATGGGTGCTGGAATAACCTGAGACTTTAAAGGGTAGGACCAAACAGGAAAAGGAAAACAAAATCGAATGCAAAACTTAAATTACACGATAACTTTTCATCTCTTTCAGCATCTATATGAGATACCTTTTCGGATTAGTCTAATACTTAGGATTATTTTTTTTTTTTTTTTATTTCTCATAGGAAGAATAAATATGTTTGATGGGTTGGGTTTTTTTTAGATTTCAATAGTCTGTAAAGAACTCTTTACACCAGTATGTTATACCATCATTTCAAAACAAAATGTAAAATATATAAATTTATTTTTTAAAAAATCTAAACAATAAATTCTGATTTTTTGTGTTGTTCATACTTCTTTGTTAACAAAATTGATTTGATATGTTATCAAATGAATAGAGTTAATCAATCTTTTGCTGACTAGATCGTTTCTTAATTCTACTCAAACATATGTTCATTTCAAGGTTACAGTTTTTACATTTAATTTTCACTTTTTTTTTTAGTTTATTTTTACTTTTGACTTTGCTATCCTGTTCCTCAACTGTTGTATTTATTACTTGGGGTCTCTGCTGAAGATTCCTTGTACTTCTAGATTCTTTAAATGGAGATGGGAAATCAATTTCTTCTCCAAAATCCTTTTAAACTGCCTGAAAAATCTATATATCATATAAATATCTAACCTGATAAATGGAACAGTCAGAATAGGGCATTTAAAACAACTAATGGTAAGTCAGGTTACGATTACATACTTGTAAAGATAGACATCAGATTGGATGGAATTGTCTCTAGCCTTGAAAATAAAATTCTCTTCCTTGAGAGTCACTTTTTGACTACAAAACTGTAGTACTTTTCAGTGTATTATGGTAGGGCAACAATGTCATCCAGTGTTTAGGTTTATAAATCCCTTGCTGAATAGTACAGTACATATCTCAGAATATTTTTCCAGTCTAAAGCTTCCAGTTTAAAGGTCTAAATTTGCATAAAATGCATTTTACAGTGTTTATTGATTAATTTATGCTAGCTATTTGTTTGTTACCAAGGATTACCTGAATTCAAACATAGCTTGCTCACTGTCTGCTTATGACTATTAAAATATAAAACTAAACCTTCACTTTTGTGCAAGTGTTTTAACTTGCTACATGTTGTCTCTCCTAGGGGATTGTATTGATTAAGGGAAAGAAGCCAGATGTTGGAAGTCAGGAATGGAATAGCACTTCTAAATAAAAATAATATGTAACTGCTGATGGTACATAGTTACTTCTTTAGCAAAATCAGTATTTAGAGAATTTGAACAAGTCACTTAAATGGCAGTAACTTAAAAACTTCTAAATGCCTTAAACACAAATAATTGAACTCCTTAAATGTACTTTCTACTTTGTGTAGGAGTCTACATCCTCATCCATAACAAATAAACAAAAATTTGTATTCAGTCAGCTGTTGAGATTTAGCAACTTAAAACAATGCCCACCAGGCAGTATTTATTCATTAAAATTGCACTACAAAACAATCGCACAAGCCAAACAGCTTCTCATTACTTGCTTTGCAGTGTCACATAACAATAACCAGTCAGTGCACATACCACAGATCAAAAACATTTAGTTCCACCAAACATAATAAGACGTCTCAGTGTTGATGTCAGCAAATACTAATACTTAGTGAGACTTAGTGGTGGAGCAGATCTTATAACTCATCTAAATTCCATTAAAAAGTACCAAAGTGAAAAGGGACTAAAGTTACACAAGTGTGACAGCTGAAATTGTGAATAATGGACGCTGAAAACATTCACCACCTCTGCAAAAGTCTCTGCTTTTATTTTCACACCAATGAAAACAGAGGAAGATACTTGATTTTTAAAGGTCTAAGGTCAATAACCTTTCTCTCTTTCTTTTTTTCTCTCTAAAGTTCATCTAATTACAGATGGTCCTAGTGATTAAAAAAAATAATATCTGTACAGTTGCATACAGTGATAAATACTATTAAAGTATTCCAATGTGGAAGGAAAGATAGAAAAAGCAGCCAAAGGTTCCAAAGACAAAAATTTAAAAGTATCATTCATTCAAAGGAGAGTTGGGATATCACACAGGAAGGGCTGGATAACAATAAAAAAGCTGTGGTATTAAATTAAGTATTATAAAATGTAGGAAGATGCATTTCAGGAATAATAATGAAAATTAAATTAACAGCTTGGAGTGTCATGTTCTTATGCAGGTGGTTCTTGGACAGTTTCAGTACTTAGTACTTAGTACAATACATAAGATGAGTCTTTAGGGCATAATATTTAACCTAACAAAAGTTTAAGAATTATTTTAACAAGGTAGCAGCTGGTTCTACAGGTTTCGTCACTTCAAAGGTCAGCATATCTCTGCAAACCCACCGAACTAGTCTACTAAAAATTTTGCGAAGATGTCATATTTCTGTACTAATGAACATTAGCAGTTGGTAACAACTGAAAAAGACCTCAGAATAGTAACCAATTAGTAAGTTATTATAAGTGTAAGGCACAATGGTAACACATCTGTGGGAAAGGCAAATGTGGGCCAATGTTGTACCACTGGAAGTATTCCTACAGAGAAAATTATAAAGCCGTGTCATAAAGCTCAGTGAGATTTCATCTTCCAGAAAGATTGCAATTCTGCAACTGCAGAGGTTAAGCTGGAAGACATAATAATGCTATATTGTTTTTATTTCAATTAAATACTTTCTGCACAATGTTTACAAACGGAACATTTAATAGGAAAATTTCTCACTCATGCATAACTTATGATTGATGGAAAACTAGGAACAAGTCCAATAATATATTTTCTATACCATTCTATTTATATCAGCTTTGCCTAGCCTTACCTAATTACATTTTATGTATTGATAAGAGAAAATGGTGTGTGTGTGTGTGTTTCTTATCATAAAAAACCCTGTATACTTCATAGCATACTGGACTATATATAGTATACTAGACTATAGTATATATACTATACAGCATACTATAAGGCATAAAGCAAATCTATTCTAAAGGTGCAGAGGTAATAACGTTTCATTATATGATGTAAATCAGAACTAAAGTTTGTGGAACTGAGAAGCATGGCAGTGTGACACACAAGCTGCCTCTCCACAAGTCACTTCGGCAACAGCAAAAATGTGCCTATAATGATATTTGTGTCTGTTTTGAAGTGGAGGAAAATGTTTATTAGCCAAACTGTATGTGATAGTACAGGGAAAATGCAAAGGGAGGACTCATATTTTGCCCCATATCATTGTAAGGACAGTGTCAGAATGTTAGTCATCTCATTCAGATACCTCTCATCAAAAAATATTCAAGTGTTTGCAGAAATATTTGAGCTCTTGACTTACTGCACAGATCCCCAGTTGTGTATGTAGTTATGGAAAATCTCTTTGAAAATACATTTTTAAACATACATATATTTATACATAGTTATTCTGAATTGTAAAATATCTGTTCTTAAAAAGGAACATAAAGAAATCACTAAAAATTGGTGGTAAAATTTTGTGCCACACTATCTGTTAAAATGTGACTCAGTCTTAAAACCTTTTGACTCTGTGTCTACCCTGACATTAATGATAGGTAAGAGGGCTTTGTATTTTGTAATATGGGGATAGACATTATAAAATAAACGTTTATACATATCATGTTAATTAGTACACATTCTCAGCAACCTCTTTACCACTTTGCATGATGTAAAGATTGAAATACAAAACATTTACTGCATTCTGTAGGCAGGGTAAGGTATAGGAGACCTAAAGAAGGGCACAGGAACAGGAATCTCTCATATCAGGATAGATACACCGCTTGGGTTCCACCTATTTTTAGCACACACAGATAAGATGCAAAGCTAAAGATTCCTTGCCTTATGAGAAACTTGTGCTGTAGGAATATGTGGCTTTAGCATTGAGTTAGAGCCAAAGCACGTCATTGGATGTTGACTGGAATTTTTCACACTACACCAGTCAAGGAGTAGCAATTCAGATACCCAAAAAACTGTGGTTGTGGCTGATTTCACCAGTGACTAAAGGACAATTTTGATAAATTCAGAAGTGCCTTAGTAATGCCCAATACATATGATGAGCTGAGCTTTAGGACCAACCTTGTGTAACTTATAATGATCAAGACAGACATCCCCCAGTGGCTTGCACATTAGTATTGTTCAGGACATTGTGATAATGAAGTCTCAGGGAGGACACATTGAGCTTGAAACACAGATGAATCTGTTAGTACTACTTCAGTAAATAAATACATTTACTACTCACCTTTGCTGCAAGAAGTTCCAGAACTGTACAGGCCAATCGTAAACTCCAGAGAGCATAAATGAGCAGATACCACACGGTTCTGGCTCAAATCTTGCCACACCACCACCTTTTTCTGAAACATGATAAGAGGTTGCATCTGAGATTTTGCTGTCTACGAGGACTCCAGTTTCAAAAACTTTTCTGGGTGACTTAATATTTGCTTTCTTCAGTAGCTCAATAAATACTATGTCTGGCAGTGATTGTTTGCAAATCAAACACCACAGGAGTGTTTTAATGAACAACTTGAGTTCAGTAAAAGTAATTAATGGGAAAATCTCAGTATTCTCTGAAAGATTTTTTTTTTCTTCAGTAAGATAAATCTATGAATTGAACCACTGTAATTTAGTTTGAATCATACACAAGAACTGATGCATTGTAAAATGAGAGAGATAAAAGATATTCTGAAAACTAATGAAGACTATTCTAACGAGCAAAAACAAGGACCTAAATGGTTAACTGTGTATGATATCATTCTTAGTTGTAGAAACCTGGTTTACTTTTATTGAACTCCACAATACTTTGTGCATAATACTGTATTTTCATTACATATTTATTTATTTGTTTATGTGTTTCTTATTTATTAAGAAACAACAAGCTTGATTGTTTCTTAAAAAGTGAAAGCTGTACATTTAGAGGAATCCTTGCTTGTGAAAAATGTATTAAAGTGTCACATGAACACATATTCAAACAGACCTGGTTAGTAATACATCAAAATAAATAAACTGGCAGTTATATAAAATATGCCAATAAAGTATTAATTTATATATCTAGGAATCTTACTCCTACTCTCTGCCTGTATAGACCCCAGAGGTCCTTGGTTGCTCTTCCAATTTGCTTCTGGTTCTTTTGACATGCATATTATTAGGAATTCTATGTATGTACAAATAAATAAAAAGTTTTATGCTGTAAAATTTATGATACAGCAAAAACTTCCTCAGTATCTAACCCATCTATTTCAATTCTTTTAGGTACTGCTATCTTAGTGCATTTTTTTGAACTTCATAGAGAAGCTTTAGAAAGGGAATACTGTAAATAGTTCAGGGTATGTGTAGCTAGGTCAAAGATCAAAGCTCTGAGTTAACAAAGTGAAATGGCCAGTTTGTAACCCAAGGTCTGTTTATGTCTCAGTTGATCTGTGTTTAAAGAGGAATTACAAGCATGCATCAAACTATTGCCATTATTGTCGGTACTGTAGAACGAGCTGCCAAATATTTTAGTACACTGTTGCAATTGGTATTCAACTGTCGTTCTTCACCTAAAGCTGCTGAACAAACTGTTGATGTAGTTCAAATGACGAGCTTTGATGATGGAGGCAGCCCATATGGGGAGGGGAGGGCGAAGGGTAGTGTGGAATGAAACTGAAAAGGAAGGCAGCTGGTGCAAGTAACAAAACTTTTAACCAACCTTTCTTTGTAAAGTTTTAATTCTCAATGCCATTCTCAAAGCCATAGGAAGGTATATTACAGTGAGTTTTCAGAGGTCTCCTAACATTTAATTTAAAGCTCCACAGATGCTTTGTTTTTACACGACTTGAGTAATCTTTCAACAGTTTTTTGAAGTGACAGATGAATACTGGAAAGAATAAGCTAGCAGCTGTCCAAGGGGAAGTGGGAAGCAGAGGAATGGGAAGTCCTGCTTATGAATGGGAGGCAGAAGCAAAACAAGTCATTGCAAAAGCAGCTTAGGTTAGCATATTCCAGTTGTAAAGTAAACTAAAGAGCTTTATACAAGTTTGCCCAGTCTGGCATCGTTCCTCACTCTGAAGAAACAGAAACTTTTGAAATCCATCATCATGATTGTGACTCAAGTCCTAGATTCTGAGCTGGGCGTACATAGCTCTGCTGGAATGAAAATGACTATGGGGACTGCTTCCTTGAATATGTTTACACTGTACTTTCCTATTTCCCTGCTTAAGCAAATGAAAAAGCCTGGCAAGAGAATATGCACACTGCAAGCTAACTGTGAAGCAGGTAGAAATAACTGGAAAGCAATAACAAGCTATGCATGTTAAACTTTTTATCAGGTAAAATATAAATATGTTTTCTATTTAAATGTCAAATTTTTAAATGTTATTTTTTATTTTTCACAACTATGGAAGACAGATAAAAAGATGACAATCATGTGATAAAATCCATATTTATTTATTAATTTACATTATACTAAGTCAAACAGTTGTAAAATAGTTTAGATGCTTCGCATACTTTTCAATTCGTATGTTCAGTGTTGTAGAGCCTGTGTGTTAAAATACACTGATGGATAGAAAAGTGTCTGGACGCTGAAAACAGAAAGGATATATTTGGACAGACCTTCATGGATGTGAAATTGTGTGACTAAAAAAAAATAAAAGCTAATTCAAGAAGATTTTGATGGGTTTGTTCTATTTTTTTATTTTATGTTATTATTTTATCTTTTTTTTTTTTTTTAATGTATCCTACCTGCATATATATCTACCGAGAATGTGTAAAGGCATGCACAAACACATAGCAACAGATGCCCTCTGTATTAAATCACCACTGGCTAATTAGGCAAGAGCTGCACAAGCCAAAATAACAGAACTTGCAAGCAGAACAAAGAATGTAAATGATGTACATTTATTATTAGTCTAAATTTGTATATCTGTTAACTCAAATATTTTTGGCCACACTGACTATGAGATTCAAAAACAGGAAAATACAGAAGAGCTGACAATTAGGAAGGGGATCAGGGATGAACATGAGGACATCACCAGAGCCTGTCCACCCCTCTTTTCGTTCTTCAATCTGTTTGTTTTAGGTATTTCTTGAAATATTACCTGGTTCCCCACAACATTATTCTCACTGATAGAGAATTAGGGTAAAAAGAAAAACCTTAACTGAGAACAGGTTAGTAAAGTACACTTTTCCTAGTGCTGCAGTCTAATTAATGCTATTCTAATATAATCCTAATCTTGCAATGAATCCTCTACAGTCAGATAGTCATGTAAAATCCGGTTCTCTACAAGATGAAGGCCATAGATTTTAATTCATTAAAACCACATTAATAACAGTGGAATATAGGATATCTGCTTTATTTTATTCTGTACTTTTTGTAACAGGACAAAAATATTTGTTAGAGAAAAAGAGATTGTTTTTAAGTGAATATCCTCAAACTGATTTGTCTTTTCCTGTATTCTCACAACCTTGCCTTTCTGAGTTATTTTGTTTGGACAACTATTACTGTGAACCAAAAGGCTTTACAAGTAGGACATACACAACTTTAAAGACCAAAACAATTGTTTATTGACTAACACACACAACAGATAGTGGGGATTAACAAGTTAAGCATTAATATGCTCACGACCCATGGTAGGACACCTAATAAATGTTTGTTGGCCAGGCACTCATCAAACAGATGAGTAAAGGTTGGCTGCTGTTACTTTTTGAACTGCGCTGCTCCTTTTACTTCTGCTGAGTTGCTATTTTCCAATTTCCTGGTTTTTTTTCCTTAGGATTTTATACCTTTTCATGTCCTGAATCCTTGAGCTGCTAATGACCCAGTCTCAACAGTCTTCTCTCTGCCTGAAATTTTACCTTTCTTACCTTCAGTGGCTGTGGTTTATGCACTTTCTCATGGTTCCTTCCCACAGCTTAGCAGTTTTCTCAGAAATCTAAGCCAAGGTTGCACAGCTATGCTCTATCAAAACCAGGTCTTGTACCACAGCCAGCTGAACCCCTGGGAGGAGGGTTACATACAGGTTACACCTATACTGGTTTATTTAACTGGGTCAGGGACCATCTTAAGGCACTGGAAGACAGTCAACTGTGTTATTAAATTGCTGCCACATTTCTTAGCACAGTTTGGTAGGGCCAACTAGCACTCCCCAGATACTGCCCGGACATGCTTTGAAGGGTTAATATTGCACAGGAACTGTTAACACTAGGTAGTTTTTATGTGGCTTCCCAGTAGTCGGGTGTGAGAGGGTTTAATAATGCAGGCTCCAACACCAGAGAGTAAATACAGGCATGTTTAATTTATTAGTGCCAATTTAGCCTATCATTCCACTAATCTGGTGTCAGCAACAATGCAAAAGAGGAAAGGGGCATACAACCTAAAATCAGAATTAATATATTACCCTTGATGCTAGCTGTAGTGAATATATATATTATAGCAAGACACTTCAGGGAGACTAGGGTAGTGAGAATACTCGGTTGTCCAAAATCACCAATCTCACTACAATTCAACAGCAAAATTTACAAAGCTGTGCCAAATGAGGACAAATTTATTCTAAACCATATAGAACTTTTTTTCCTGAACAAATATGCATGAATACGCATGCACACACACAGGAAACTGAGTATGTTCCGGTGAAGGTTGTTAACACATTCCTCCCAAAATAACTTCAAAGAATTAACATAATGAATGTGTAAATTAAAGCAGAAACATGTTACATTTTCACTACCCTACAAGCTGAAAGCAGCTTGGCTGATTTGCTTTGAACTTTCAAAATATTCATCTTTTGTAGTTTCAAACTAGGCAAAAGAATTTGCAGGCCAGACAGAATAGGTTGTGTTTGTTCTTTAAACAAAGACAGAGGTGCTGAAAAGTAGGCCAAAAAGTGGAATACTGGTTGCATCCTTAATTAGTCCCATTCTTTCAAGTTCTGCAGACTCATTTCATAGTCTGTAGAAACATGCAACATTTAAGTTCTTATGTAGGTTTGCCTAGCATTGACACAAAGTGAAATTGGAACATTCCTCTTGAATTGCAATGTATTTTACCCCCTTAGAATACTCTGCGTAGTTTATGTACAGAAATGGAATTTCATGTTTCCTTTCCTTGTACAGTTTTACTCTGTTACTGGGGAAAAAGTATCAACAGGGGACGAAATATCATTCTCAATATATTAATGAATGTTCTCCTTGTTTTGGGTGTTCCAGTGGGCTTCCCAAAATGCGCATTTTCCCTTATATGCACATTTCTTTTCTCTCAAGATAAAGAAGAAGCTATAAGAGAACATTCACACACCCAGTGTTAACGCTGGATAAAAGCTTTTGAGCTGACTAGCCCTGGACAGTCAAGGAAAGAAACTTGTTTTAGTCCAATATGTGTCACTCCATATTTCCTGATTCTGAACAAAAATGTTATCCTTTCTAAAATCTCATAGCTTCCACGGAGGCATCTTGTCTTCCTATTTTTCTTTGGTTGTGGCATTACTTATTTCCATTCAACTCATCTATTGCAGTGTTAACATTGCAAGAGTTTAAAAAAAAAGGAAAAGGAAAAGGAAAAGAGAACTTTTTTGTAACTATTCCATGTTTACTCGAAGGGAAACCAGATAGTGTATATCAGAATGCAGTTTACAGAAGGGAACAGAAGTAAATTAAAGCCAAAGAGTAGAAATTCCATATGCCACAGATTGTTTAACACCTGTTTTTCTCTAACACCCTGGAATCTAATGGGAAGGCAATGTTAAAGTTGTGGTGAGGGAGCTGGTGATGTGTTTTAATCTAAAGACAATAGACAGTTAAAACCACAAAATATATTTCATAAACATTTTTTTTTTGTGAGGCTATAAGTGGCACATCATCTTATTATGAGACAAAATAACAGAAATGTTGAAGTTGCACAGGTCTGTGATAGCTGGTTGTTTATTATTGTTATTGTTCTTATTGTTGTTGTTGTTTTATACATTTCCTTATTTTGATTCCAGGCAGTTTTTCCACTGGTGTCTTTATTGTGCCTTTGTACATAACAATCAATGATCTTGCTTCCTTATCTAGCCCTACAGGAGAGCTGTGTTCTCTCACTCCATCTGCCATCAGCCTCTCTCAGGTAATAAATGAGAGAGATGATGAGCACTCTGTTTGCCTCCCCCAGGTGCTGTGATTCACCCTCCTGGAAGTGCTTTTTGCTTGAGGGATCCTGGCTGCTAGTATTTTCCTCCTTTCTCTCTCCTGCACCAATGAATAGCCAAAAGCAGACCATAGGACCATAATTGCCAGCCATCTGCTTTCTCTGCAGACTAGAAAAACCACAAAAATATTAGAAATAATTCACTATGTGTCTTGATTTATTAAAAATGCTATACTCTGATTATGCACAAAGAAAGGGGAGCAGGAGAGAAATAGAGAACAAGAGATAGTTATTATTTATCACTGCAATTTTCCAACGATAAAGAAATCAGAAAATAGAAAGAAAAATTAAGTAATCTAAGCAAATTCACTATGAGTTTTGCAGACGGATACTCTCTGTCAGCTACTCTGATCACTGCCATATTTTACACACACATGTGTATGCATCTTTTAAAACGTGCAAAAGATACCTACGAAAGGTATTAGCAGAGGATTTTGTTTTATTGTCATGGACACTTCATATCCAGAAAGTTTTACAAAATAATGAACAATACAGAGACACATTAGAAGGTGAATCTTTTGCTCACAAGGTGTCAATGTAATACACATTGTTGGCTAACCTTCATGAGGGGCAATGCATGCCTTTTGTCTGATACCTCAGCTCAGCTGAACCACTTGTTTAGCTAAATAAATAAATAAAACTGGCCAAAGAACCTTCTCTGCGCTTAATAACTATTTCAAAATGTTAAAAATCATCTGTCTGCAAAAGAACCTAAAAAATAAAATGGACCAAACAGGACGGAATGTCCAGGGTAAATTGAATACTACGGTAGCATTTTGATTCAGATGTATTATAGGGAATTTAAAGGTAAATTTCAAGTGTATTCTCTAAAAAAATACAGTAACTGTAGATATGTTTTCTAATTTTAAAAATTTTCTCAAAGGGAGAAAGCTGAACAAACATGTGCAGGTGACTGTTGAAAAACAGAATGAGAACTAACTTCATGTTCAATGCCATGCTATATATGCTTTTCTTTTATGCACAGAGAAACAAAAACAAACCTTTCCAAGGAAGACTTTTTTGTTTTCAGTAGAAACAATTTTACATCCTAAATTGAGGACAGACCCAAAGGAATATGTGAGCAGGTATTTGCAATGATTTGAACTGATTTATCAGTGCCTTGGAGTATTATAAAAGTACTTCAGATGACAACTTACTTTTTTTGGTCTCCCACAAGTTCTCCCATCACATAGCTAACTTCACGGTTGCCATTATCCCAGGACGTAGCTGTGTCCTGGTTTGGGCTGGGATGGAGTTAATTTTCTTCCCAGTAGTTGGTATTGTGCTGGGTTTTGGATTTAGTATGAGAATAATGTTGATAACACACTGATGTTTCATTTGATGCTGAGCCGTGCTTACATAAGTCAAGGACTTTTCAGCTTCCCGTGCTCTGCCAGGTGCACAAGAAGCTGGGAGGGAGCATAGTCAGTACAGCCAACCCAACTGGCCAAAGGGGTATTCCACACCATATGACGTCATGCTCAGCATATAAAGATGGGGGAAGAAGAAGGAAGGGGGGGGATGTTTGGAGTGATGGCATTTGTCTTCCCAAATAACTGTTACATGTGATGGAGCCCTGCTTTTTCTGGAGATGGCTGAATACCTGCCTGCAGATGGGAAGTAGTGAATTAATTCCTTGTTTTGCTTTGTTTGCACGCGCGGCTTTTGCTTTACCTATTGTCCTGGTTTCAGCTGGGATAGAGTTAATTTTTTTCCTAGTGCTGTGTTTTGGATTCAGTATGAGAAGAATGTTGATAACACACTGATATTTTCAGTTGTTGCTAAGTACGTTGTCAAGGACAACTTCCGTGCTACCAAGCTAGACTGGGAGGAGGGAACACAACCAGGACAGCCAGCCCAGCTGGCCAATGCGGTATTCCATACCATGTGATGTCATGCTCAGTATATGAATGGTAGGCGTGATCGAGGAAGTACCAATCGCTACTTGGTTATCAGTCAGTGCGGGTGGTGAGCAATTGCATTGTGCATCACTCATTTTGTATATTCTATCATTATCATTATTATTTTCCCTTTTCTGTTCTATTAAATTGTCTTTATCTCAACCCACGAGTTTTTCTCACTCTCACCTTCCGCTTCTCTCCCCGTCCCACTGCGGGGTGGAGGGGAGTGAGCAAGCAGCTGTGTGGTGCTTAGTTGCTGGCTGGGGTTAAACCTCAACAAGCTGGAAGCTGGGGTAGAAAAGGCTAGAGGGGGACTGAAATTTTCTAATAGGAATTGTGATGTTTGTGCTTGCTAGCTGATGAAAGAAGTTTTTCTTTCATGGAAAAAAAAATCGCTTAAAACTCATTTCCTCTTTACAATATTTTAAAGGAAGTATATGGAGACAGATAATTCTTTATATCATTTATAGCTAGCTCTACCTATGAAAAATTTCAGTGTTTTAGTTGCCTGTTGCTTTAAAATTTCAATGAAATCTTGAAAACAAATAAAGATTCAGAAGTAAAATGCAGAAATTGCTAGTAGTGCCTGCTTGTTCTTGTTCAGTTTATATATAGTTAACAGCTAATCTTGTTTCTGAGAAAATGATAGAGCAGTTTGAAAGTAACAAATATTATAAACAATTCAGAACATACATTCATTGGGGGGGAGTTAATAATAAAGGGTTTTGAAGTATTTGCAGAAAGCTAGCCAACCAAATTATCTACCAATAGAGCATTTCTAAATCTGTAATTTTTCTGGATTTTTCATACAGTGCCAAAAACCTGCTACTCAGTTGCTCTTAGCTTTTGAACTCTTTCAGTTACGGCTTTCAACTGCAGAAATTAAAATTTAGCTATAGTTCACTATAGTATTTTTTCACCATCATCTTTCTTTGCTGGCATTCCTTCCAAAACACAGAAATAGTAAATACTGACTAAAAAAACCTCGCAAAAACTGTAAGAACCATAAAAGTTTTGTTATTATAGGTTAAGATGTCAGGTAAGAACTACAAAAAAGCAAATTTAGTTAGAGATGTCAAAAAGGAAAAGAAAACTACACAATCTTTCAAACAATGAAATATGCTAGACAGTAAAATAGACTGTGGCTTCAAATGATGGAAATTATGTCACTGAGATGGGTGGATGAGATTCCTTGGCCAAAATGTTTTCAATGATCAAAAAAAAAAAAAAAAAAATTGTGAGTAAAATTATTTAAATATGATATCAAATTATTTTGGTTATCCTCAAGAAAATCAGCCACTTCAAAATTTGCTTCAGTTTTAGCTAAGCAAAACAAATCTTTCTGTCAATACTTCCCCCTCCTCCAATCTTTTGCTATGTACAACAAATTGCATGTTTGGGTTTAAAAGTAAATTTGGCCTTGATTTCAGCAAAGAATCTGGAATATTTCTATTTTTTTCAAGCGTAAAATTGTTCTTTGTATTAGTATTACTTGGTTACTGCAAATAAACATTATTCCTCTGTCTCCAGATGCCCTCACAGGAAAAGCTGCTGCTCACACTGGTGAGATCACAAACAGGTGTCCAGGAAACTTTGAAAGATCATCCAGTTCTCAGCAGATCTCAGGTCAAAGAAAGCTCATATATATGATGTGCTATTGTGTTTCAAAAGAAACTGCCCTGGTGTTTGAGACGCAGGACGAAGAGATAGTGATTAGCAGCTACTTATGAAAGATTAGAGCAGGATATTGCTGGATGAAATCTAACTCTGAAATTCTTCTTGATATTCCGTTGGGATAAAAGTGCTGATCTGCACCTTTAGACTTTGGAGGGGCAACAGCCCGGTAATAGCTTATTGGTCAGAGTGAGAGTCCCTCCTTGAGATAACTATAATGAGATGAGGCAAAACATCAGAATATTGTGTCTCTCATCAAATGTTTTTTTTTCCAATTTCTGGTTTGATTGATTATACAAAAATGAAAACAAGTATGTTCAAAAATGTCTAATACTCTGGAACAAAACAACACTGTTTTTGTAGATTGGTTATCATATCATTATGTAATAGTACTTGAAATAAGAGGGATTTTATCTCCCATTCTTTTGAGGAAATACTGAAAGTTAAGATGTCTGGTTTTGTTAAAAATGACAAGAGGAACATGTAAAACATACTACAGTGGAATGACTAATTAAACCGAACATGTTTGCTTGTTTTAATACAGTGATCTGAAAATGAGTATTGGTGCTATGTGTCTAAACTGATTTTGTAATATTCCATACTTTAAAAGTTTTGTCTTTCTTCATTCTATTCTGTGTTTCCCAAATTGAAAGTAATGCTTTTGGATCATTATAAACAGTTTCTCAAACACTTTAGGCTAATCAGTTTTGAATGATTTGTATTACCCAATGAATTTACCCATGAGCATGGATATATACACACACATACAAACCTTCACACACCTTTCAACATATTGTTCTAGTAATGGACAGAGAAGAGAATAAACTGGAAAGAAAAAAAATTACAAAAGTAAGTATGACGATTTATATATCCCCCTGGTTGCGGGACAACCAGGGGATCTGCGGGACAACCAGGGGATTGCGGGACAACCAGGGGACCAGGCCCAGC
>NW_009194256.1:0-12977 GCF_000690835.1 Fulmarus glacialis
AGGGGGCAGCTGCCGGACTCTGCCCACCGCCTGCGGCCAGCCCTGGGGTGCAGAGCTTTGGGGAAAAGGCGCCAGTCTGTTCTACATGGTTTTGGAAAATACCATGTAATAACAAATATTTTCCTAAGTGTACAGCGAAGGTAATTTTTCATTTTTCTAATACGCTTTCCTGCTGTTTTTTTAATTTCATCTTCTCCTTTGTACATTTTTCTTTAAATAGGTAAAGTCTTAAAAAGATAGGTGGTATATAACTGTTACTTACACAAAATTTCTGCTCCAGATCTGAGGGGGGGGGATAGGCTGAGGTTCTGATCATATGCTTTTAGCTTTATAACTTGAGTGGTTTGGGATATGTGGTCCTGTCTCCTATTAACTTTATGTAAATGTACTGCCAGACTATGGGCTTCAGGGCTTAAACCTACTAATAATTACTTTTACATTCATATTTCCTCTAATATAATAACATTTACTTCTCATTTCAGATGAAAGTTAAATTGTCTGAAGAATAGTATCATCAGCTGATTTGTCTTGCATCACTATGTTTATCTATTCTAATAAAAAATTCAGTGACCATTAAACTTACTGCTAAGGCATAGGATGAAAAGACAAAACTATGATGCTGAACAAAGAATGGTTGTATCAATGGGAATTAGTCACAGCATATCAAGAAAAGAGCATGCTCTCAATTTCCCACTGGATATAATGTTAAAAATACAGTCTTATTAACTCCAATTACTTATTTAAAAATCAGAACAAAATAAAAATTATAATGTCAGAATGATCATTTCCATTGAATCTTGCATGTGAAGTTGGCAGTGTCTTACAGTGGGCTTTTTTCCTGTTGTAAATGGAGAAAAGGTCTGGTATAAACCTGTGCATTTTTGTTTAACCCTGGCCTCAGAACGATTGATGTGAGGTATTTGGAGCCACACAGGAAGGCTGAATAATAATGAAACAAAACCCTTATATAAGCATCAGCCAAAGGAGTCACGATATTAAATAGAAAAGCCATAATTGTAAAAAAGACCATTTCCTTGCACAGTGCGGAGCACTAGAAAGTTGGCATGTGTATTACTTCCAGAAGTAATATTGCAGTAATGTACTTTAAACAGTTGCAGACATTCCTAAGAGAGTCCTTGGGACCGGGCTTGCCTTCCCTTTGGGTTAGGGGGAGCAAAACTCGCGTCGTGCAGAAGTGCAAAGTCGCCCTGGAAAGAGAGGTTGCTGAACATGGGCACCGCTAAGTTGTGGATATTCCTATTGCAATTAAACCTGTGAAAGTTTTAGGGCTCCTAACACAGTAAGGTGGGGCAGCAGTGGGCTCAAAGCATGGTCAGCGTGGCAGCGTGAGCAAGGTGCCAGCGGTGCAGAGATGGGCCGGGGCTCGGCGCGAGCCCTCCTGTTCCTGGGTGCGAGACGACCCTTTGGCTGCAACCGAGTGGAGCAGATACGGCGTGAAGTGTCTGAGTGCTGATCTCCGCTCCCCGCGGTGTGCATGCCAGCTGACATACAGAGGTACAGCGCCAGCACTTTAGAGGCACATTCATTAATTCCTGTAAGTACAGGTATTTGGGAATCAGAAATTCAAACGTGCGGTTGGAAGCGCTTCTTGATATCGCTTGTAAGACACTAAATTGTATCACTTGGCCAGACGGTCGTTTATACTCGTGCCACTTTATTAGGTAGCGTAGGAGTGCCTTTAATGGGAGTAAGTTATATTTACACCCTTCCTAAAAGCTCTTTTGTGCTGGTAAAGTGATGTAACCTGGCCTCAGAGTAGATGAGACTTGCAGAACAGGGCTGTAAAAGTGCAACTGCATCTCATCAGTCTGTAGGTCTCTGTGTCTACCTGTGGTGGGGCACAGCCTTCTCTTGAGGGCAGTGCTGGCTCAGGCAGCGGAGCTGGCATAGGACGTGTCCCCCTTCCTTCAGCTCTCAGAGTCTCATTTCTGGTCCCTGGAGAAGTTTGCTGGTACGGCTCTGTTTTTGCTTCTGAACCTATTTCCTAGTATTAGGATGCCTTAATAGCAAACTCTCGTCTATTCGTTATATGGGATGTCAGTATGCAACACCCATGTGGAAGATCTACCTGGTCTTTTCACATTCAATCTTTTCGTAATCTCAGTGAAAGAGGGACAATTTCAAAATCTGAGTTTTCCCCCCTCATGTTCTCAAGTTTCTCAAGTTATGTTTAGAAACAGGAAGCTGTTTTGTATAAAGGTAAGATTGTGTTTTTAACAAGAAAAGTTGGTGTTAGACTGGCTAAATATACCCACACAGTCATATTCAGTAGGTAGTCCTGGCTATTTTTAGGCTTTACTTTTGCCTCTCTTTATTTATTTTTTCTTAGTGACACCTCCGCTGTACCTTCAGCTCGTAGTGAGGCACCGCTTCCTGTGCCGGTATGAAACTTGCAATTACAGGAGGCGTCAATCTTGTCAGGTGTCATTTATCACGCGTTGCAGAGGGCTGGTTTCAGCGAAGGAAGAATAAAGCTTAATAAAAAGAGAGAGAGAGAGGGAGAAGCATTCTCTTAATAATTTGCCCTTTGCAACAACAGACCCTTATCTGATCACCCACGCTCATCTGGCTGCTGACGCTGTACTTGCTTCATTAGTACGAGCTATTTTTACACCTTTTGTGTCTTTTGAGGAACCGAGTGGGCCTGCTGGCTTGTGGTGATTCACCATCTCCAGGCGAACAGGGTGTCTTCAAATCTTGCAAGGAGAGTAGGAAAGAGAAGTAGGGGGAAGAGTTCAGTTGAATAAGCAAGTTGATTAATTGTCTTAGGTGGTCTGAGTGCTAAAACATTGCACTTAGTCTTAAGGAAATAGCCTACGTGCTTTTGGTTTGCAATGCAGTTTTTCAGATTGTTAGGAGCTATCCCAAGGAATGTTTAGTAATTAGTTTAAGTGTAGCTTAGCAAACATGAAGCCCTATATGCTTGTGCATATACTCTATGTGTTCGTTTCCCTGTCTGAAAAAGGGATGTTGGGGGCTGGACTAGGGGATGTTTGGGAGTTGAACTCAATGATCTTTAAAGGTTGTTTCCAACCCACACCATTCTATGGTTGTATGTTGGTGATGCTTTCTTTTGTTGATAGTGTACAAGTTGGTGGTCGTTGGTGTATCACAAGCACCCAGGAGACTTTTGGGCCAGATCGTTACCTGATTTCACTTCCACTTCTGACAATGAAAAGAAAGCTGAATTTGATAGAGTGTGCCAAGCATGATGCAGGAGAAGGACAACCCCATACGAAGTTGTGTGGAGTTTTCTAGAGCTAAGCAGCAGTTGCTTTCCCTTTCCATACACCATCAGCCCTGAAAATGTCCTCTTAGAGCCTGCTGAGCTCTAGCCTAGTGGCTGAAATTAAGATTTTTGCTGTCGTTACTTTTCCTGGGTAGGAGTGATTTAGCATCCAGTTGTGCCACTTATTAAGTACAGGATAAAAGTTTCACACTGCAGGTTTCCTTGGAGTAGTTTCAAAAGTTGGTGAGATGTGGGATACATATATGAAACTTTAAGGTGCTATTTGTACTAGGAATGCCCTGTAATACTGCACCCTGGGCTAACCTTGTCTGAAACATAGTCATCATGAAACCCGAGCAGTGTCTTTCCCAAGAGATGTTTAGGGTTTTATTGTGTTGAGCATGTTGAGAATCTGTAACTGAGCTGTCAGCTTGGCCTGTCCCTCAAATATCAGCACAACCCTGTGGAATAACAGAGGGTTTGTATGCGGATTCAGGCATTTTGGTAGACCTTCATCTTTTCAGAAGAATGATGCTCATGTTAATAAACACCGTTGATTTGTGTTTTGTAGAAAGAAACCTAATTGCAAAGAATGAAATTCCATGTATACCTACAAAACGCAGCAGAAAGCATATGCATATTTTACTGAATTTTTTTAAGAGGTGTTCTGATGCAATTGGATATTATACATACTGATTTTCAATGCTTCATGCAATAAAAAGAAGGAAGTACTGTAAAATATGGCCAGAGTAATTTTAAAGAGCTTTTTTTTTTCTTTTTTCCCCTGCTAGGCATCCTGAGGGTTGTAAAGAAAGCAGCATCCTTAAATGTGCAGTCTAGTTAATCTAGTATCTTATATTACTGCTGTAGTGGTCAGAGTCTTTAAGCAATGCTAAGTGACTACATTTGCTACAGCAAAATGCCTGTATTGAGTCACTAGTCAAAACAAAACATTTTGGCTGCGGAGTGACTGTTGTGACATCTGCGATATATAAGATTTGGGGCTTAACAGCGGATCACAGCTGAACTTCAACAAAGTATTCAGAATGAATAAATAAAACTGCTGCGAAGGCCCATTCTACTTTGGGTGCAAAAAATGGTAAGAAAATGGTATGAGCATGCTACTGATGTTTAGCATGCGTCTGTTTTTGTTTTGACATGTGGTGACCACAGGGCTTAGTAAACAATGTCAGGTTTTAAAATAAGCTTGTAAAATAATTGGTGTGAGTGAAAAACAAATGCAAGCTCAGATACTATAAATGTCTTCCTATGTAATTCTTCCTGGGGTGAGGGCGTCTGTCAGAGGGAGTGCATTTGCTCATTCAAGAAAGTGTTTGAAAGACACTGATATTTTCATGTGAAATGCAAGTGACTTCTTCTGACACGGTGTGAAAGGAGGCATAGCTGTTCGCAAAATCTGCCGTGGTTGCATAATTAGGATTGTGTAACTTTTAAACTAAAAAAGCCTCTCTTCCCAGAAAATTCAGCGATATTTTCCCTCTGAGAGGAAAATGCTAGGCAAAGGCCTGATATTTGCCTAATATTTCCATTTGGCAACAGAATAATAATTACTTTGTACCTAAAAATGATGCAATATTTACACGAATTTTGATTTTTTTTCTCCTGGGAAAACTTGGGGAAAAGCTTTATGGTACCTTAGCAGGGACTTACCAGCACAGGTCTGTTCTCCCCAGCTGCTGCGCAAAGCTGCAATTCTTGTGTGAAAACGAAAAGGCATTTCAGACTTTGGATGTCATTTCAGTTAGAAGAATTGTTATATCTGACAACTTTAGCAGTTTGAACTCTCCAGTGGCACTGTTCTTACCCCTCTTACTGTAGGTGATGTTTTATAAATCTAGAAATGACTACAAACTACGTCCCCATGGGAATCTTGCTCTTTGCATATACTTTATCTTTCACAAGTGCTGCTAAATTCATGGTTTAGTTAACCTGTCCTTTATAAGGTGTGAAATTTCCCTTTCTGATTAACACGTTTCTTTGTGTTGAATTGAGAAAAAATTCTTTAATCTCGGTAATTTTCACTAGTTCTTGCAAATGCAAAACTTTCATTGCAATCCCAATGGCATCACATAGGATCATTGGTTAGTGTCTGAGCCTTTGCTTTTCACAGATTTTTAGGTATTTGGCCTTTGGGGGCCTACGTAACGCCTGTTCGTTTACATGATAATAGTTTGGAGCCAACAGCAGGGCCAAAGCTGCATTTCTTTTCTACATGTGAAAAAAGAAAAATGTAATCCTACAAATAGTGATCAGAAACTATTTCACGCTCTTCTGGTGTGGCACGGTATCCTGTGGCTCAGAAGAAAGTGAGAGAGAGTTGAGTTTCTACTGATGAAGAGAGCAGCCCAAGAATTAAAAGCCCATTTGTATCTCCGCATCGCTTTGGATACTGCTGTACATTGTTAATGTGTATTTAGTAAATACTGTTTACTTACTGCTTAACTCACCCTTGAGAGAAACTCGTTCTTGTGCAGGTTAGGACCAATGGGGTTAGGCATCATATAAACCTAACTTCAGCCATCAAAATAGTGTTTAAAGAGGACCTTAGTGGTGGGCATCTGACTGTTCTCTGCATGGGAGCTGCTCTCTCTCGCAAGTCACTGGCTACTGCATACTTTATGATTCAAAAGAAAACGGTGGGGGGGAGATGACAAAACGACTGTGAAATTTTTGTTAACCTTCTGAAATTTTAATAACACTGGAAGTGCTGTCTGTCAGATCTGCCATTGCTCTGCCATCACATTTTAAGGTCCACGTGGGAAATGATTGGTATTTTACTCATCCGTTTTTGTTTTTTAACTTGTCCCCAAGGAAATAAGTAACAGTGTGAGAAGATTAGCAGTTTATGTAATTCTTTTCTTTAGTTTCATATCTGAATAATCCCAATCCTTTGCTTTTGTATAGAGTTAGATTCAGGATGTCCACGTCAGAAGATGGTCAGCCAGAACAGGTAGATTTTGTAATATCTGACACGCTTGAGCACCTTTGACAGACTCTTAAGTGCACAGCAAGGTTAGGCAACCAGAAACAAAATATTTACTTGATCGTTAAAAGCAGTGGGATCAGAAAGATCAATTAGCTGCTAATTGACTGACAAGATTGTTTGTCCTGTCAGCTGTTTTGGCATCTCTTTGATAGCAGGTTTTTGTTCTATTCAAGGAGAACAAGTGTGATTTGCTTGCAAACTTTTACCTATAAAGGAAGTGTTTAAGATGAATTTGGCTCCTGTGTAGCTTTTCTCACTCTTTTTTTTTATAGTCATCCTGTGGAAATCAGTCTGTGTTCAGTTGGACTTTGGCAACATGAAAGCTTTTTTTATACATTTTTTCCATCCGGTAGTAATGTGTACATTGTGTATGATGCTGAAACAGGAAATAGTGATGTACTTTAAGTGAGCAGTCCTTGTCATTACAGTGAAAAGGTCAGTGTTAAAGCATTTCTGCTGTAGGTTTCTTCTATGGCTTCTTAAAATACACTCAACTGGAATTTAAGTTTTTTTGGGGGTGCTATTTTTCTATAGAGAGTGGCAATTTAAAATTGCGTTTGAGATACTTAACATAGCAAAAACTGAGTGTTTTGCTGCAGCTATGCTCTAAGCATTTATGATGCAAGCCAGCATCTCTTAAAGAAAATGACCCATGTTTTCTTAACCGTGTAATTGAACATTTATTGCAATATATGTTAAGAATTTCTCTGTAGACATCTTAGAGGTGTTAGATTAGTTTATTTTCAACTTGTAACAAATAACCTCAGATATTTAGTATGTAGGATGTAAGAGCCTAAACCTAAGTGATGTCTGATTCTGTTTGGTTTTATGAGGAATAAATCTGGAATTATGTCCTTGGATTTGCGACTCATTGCTACAGATTCATACCAGGATAATGTAGAGCAGAATTTGGCTCTTACTTTTACTTGCTGCTGGAATAATTTGTCTCCTTTTAGCCGCTCTGAGTCAAGCCTCATATCTGTTCAAAGCTCCTTGAAGTCAAATGAGAGACTCTTATTTTGTACCTGATTTTTCTGTAAGGTCACCGCAGAAGGTATAAAGTGTGCCTGACCTCTGATTCAGTCAGATCACATTCAGAGGAGGGAAGGAGAGTCTTGTTCTTCTTCACAGCATGTACCCATTGACATTTATATGAAATGCCCGAGACAGGTATTAGTTCCTATAGTTAAGATTAACGGGTGTTAGAGTACAACAGATTTGTTTATTTATTTGTTTTCTTAGTTGGCTTCAGCGTGCTTTTAAGCAGACAGGTTCCAGTTATTCAACATACTCAGATAATGGTCTCAGATAATAGTTTGAATTATCTGAATTAAAAAGATTAAGGTGAGTTTGGTAAAGCCTTAAAATGAAATAATCAATACTACTACAATTAACTGAAATGTGCTGTTATATGCCATCACTCAAAGGCTGAGATTCTAGAATAGTTCTCAAAGTATGAGCCAGATTTAGTGCAAGCACTGAAATAATAATTGCACAAATCAGGTGATTTTATACCACTTCTAGTTTTACATGCACAGATCCTATCCCTTGAAACCAGCAACTACCAGGGATGCAAATGTGCGTTCATAGAAACCTGAGAGTAAAAGCCTGAAGTTGGTGTTTGGTCACAGCGAGCTTGCAGTCTACCCTTGATGCATCTGTAACTGGATGCTCGCAGTCAGTCCCCTCAGTTCCTGGCTTCTTGGGGAATCCATGTCAACACAAGTGTTTACCCAGAACAGATTCTGCCCTGTAGCTTCTCCGCAAGTAAGCTTAGTACAGTTTGTTTGATCATTTAATAGTAAATTCACAGTGTACTGTGTGTACTTGCTGAGCAGTATTTGGTTTTGTATTTGCTAGTAGTTTAAATGACATTTTAAAAAACGCAGTGTAATGATGAGTTCAGCTGCCCAAATTTAAAAAACGTGTGTTATTCTACATGTTTTAGGGTATTTTCAAAACTGTGATTCTCTGGCTGGTTTTGGAGAATGGCAATACATTCAATAAAGCATTGAAATCCGGAGGCCAGGCAGAACATCTGGGGTGGAATTAAATGAACAAGTTAGAGTAGTGTCTTCAAATGTGAAGAGGTGACAACAGCAATTACAATACAGAAAGTGGCAGATTAAAATAAATACACCTAACCTGTTTTAAAAGGGCTGAATTCTTGGAATTGCATGTGTAAAAGGATGTCTTACAACTCCTGCCAAACTGTAGCAAAAGCACAGGCATCCTTGCATTCCCCAGTAATTCAAGACTTTGCCAGGTGCCAGTGGTTGACATAGGAATTTACAGTCATTCCTAGAGGTGTTCAAATAGACAGGTAGAAGGCCAACTACAAAACCACAGTCAGATGGGACCCCTAACCAGGGACTGTTGGAAATGTGAAGAGAATCTCTCTGGTCAAGAACGGGAAGCCTTTTTACATAACTAGGAAATTTAAGAAGTGTTTCTTCTTCCTTATCGTTTTAGTAAGTACAGTTCAAAGACCACAAGTAGTATTAAAAAGCTTGCGGTTGGTCATCTTTTTTTTCATTTGTGTAAAATGCCAAAACTATTATATACCCCAAGGACTGCATTCCTTTTGTTATGTTGCTACACAACATCCTCAGCCCATGAATGTATATATAACCTTGCAAAGAAGGATGAACAAATGCTTACCTATCTTCATGCCAGTTAAATCCTTCAGTTCAAGATGCACACTGACTGCTGGTTGAGAGCTCTTCTTCAGACTTAGCCCACCTATGACTTTGCCTAGGTAGAAGAAGCTGTAAATCCATGTTTTATTAGGGTTCCCAGTCTTTTTTTTTTCCACTGGGATGTCAACACCAAACAGCTCTTTGGGGAATATCATTAGCGGGGCAGAGGGAAACGTGGGGTAGGACAGCAAGCCAAAGGTGTGCTGTCTTTCTTCCCAAAAGGCCAAGGCAATTTTCTCCTGACTTGCAGGTGGGAAAGAGCTCAGAGGTGGCCTGTCTTTCTTGTAAGGCTGCTTGGCTGCTGGGCTTATCCCAGACATAAACTAGACTTGCCTAATAAGGGTCTTGGCAGAGGTCTGTGCATGAGTGCAAGGATTTCATAGGAGCCACTGCAGCTCGTCTGTGCTAACGCTTGCCCTATAGAACACAAATTCTTCAGGGGCCAGTTACTGTGGTTTTAGGCTGGCTTTGTGCTGTCAGAGCTGGACAGAAAAGATTTAAAACAGGGCTGGATCTGACCCTTAGTCCTTACGCTAGAGTCAATATTTATTCTGTATGGTGCACTCAGGATTTAATCTGGAAGACATACGCTTCCAATTTGTTCACTTGCAAGAGCCGTAATGTGAGCTACAAATTGAGAAGTAGTAAAAGTTGTATTTTGCCAAATTTTATTTTAAAGCTGTTGAGTGTAACCATTTTAATGGTCTGAAAAAAAGAGGGGGGGGGTGGAAAAAGGAAGGAATAATCTTGGAGCTCTGCAGTCAACCAGGTATATGTCCCCTGCATGCAGCTCACAAAGGCACCTTAGGAAAAGGAGCGACAGGATAATGCTCCTTTCTAGAAAGTTTTAGAAGTCTTGATTTAGTAGGTGCATCTGGCATAAATACAGCTCCTGGTTTCCCAGTAATCTTCTCATGTTCAAAGTTTTCACAGAGGTAAAATGTCCCGGTTTGAAACAGGCAGATAGTGCAGTTAGTGTGGCTGGGGGAGCTGGCTCCTGGGCCACATTCCTACTGGGAAACCTGGCTTGGCCCCTGGCCAGACAGGACTTTGCAGCTCTTGTCAAACGATGTGCTCAGCGCAACTCCCGTACGGCTTCTGATCCATGTAGGTGGGCTCCTCTTAGTCACTCCAGCGGAGCTGAACCGTGCCAAAGGTATTAAAGAAAACGTGCATTTTTATCATCCTTAGTTCCTTAGTTTGAAATATGTAGTACTTGAAATACTGGGAGTTTCTGTCTATTGAATAGTATATGTTTGATGAAGAGCAATATTGAAAAGTGTGTTTACAGTGTTTTCTAAAGGAGAAATATTAATCAGTTCAAAAATGGAAGTCTGTTGTTGGCTTAAGCTAGGCTGTGGATGCAGGCAGATGAGATAGAAGCTTGACTAGAAAAAACAGACAATGCAAACTAATTTTGCAGTGTCTTAGATTTCTCCAGTTAGGCCAGTCTTCCATTAGGGAGGAAAAAAAAAAGAAACCGAAAGAAATAATATTAAAGCCATCTTTGACACAGGATGGATGGCAGCTCAAACCAAACCAGAAATGATTATGTTGGTTCTGGAAAGGGATTTATTTTCCCTAGGAGAGTGACTCTGACCAAACTTAAGCCATCAATAATCCCTGTAATTAGTCTATACCTGTTTCATAGTGTAGGTTGAAAAATTATATAGAACGTTCTGAAAATAGCAGGACCGCAGAATGGCTTGAACTCTGTAACAGAGGTCTCAGTCCAGAACAGAAAATTGTTGGAAATATATTAGCATCATCTTTTGCTCATATGAAACTGTTGCTGTAACATTTCTGTGACTGGCAGATTTCTTCTCTGAAAGTGCTCTCAGTAGAGGAGTATGGAACAGAAAGCATACTCACATCTTATAGAAATTTCTTCTTCACCATTTGCAAAATTGCCTAATAAGGAGAAGAGTATTTTTCTTTGAAGATGGTTAATAACTTTATGCTCTTTTAGTGAGGAACATTCCCTCTCGTCCCTGTTTCTGCTTCTCAAGCCACACATTTTCCTTTACATTCGTGCTCATATATTGGCATCATTACTGACCCAAGATTCAGTTTAGCTCAGCTGCCAAACATGGTTTGCCACTTACCTGCCATTTCCTCATAAGGCACTGCAGCGCTGCTCCATAGTAGCCACTTCTGATATATTGTAAATCACACACGAGGATTTCTTTTTCCATTTGTAGCGACACTTTTTATGTGAGGAAGAAGATAGGAAAATTTTTAAAAGTTTTACTTGGATTACTTTTTTTGTTTTTCTTTTAGAGAATCAGACAAGACAGTTATTTAAAAAGTCATTATCACATCAAAGCTGAATGACATTATGAGCTAAAATATCATGGTTTGTATTTGATAGCTTGCTATTATTTTGTACTATATGGGATTTCTCTATAGTTACAATTTAAAAATATGTTATCCATATTTGACTAAACCAACAGTCCATTAGCTATTGCTGTCCTAACTACTGATACGTTATTTGTACTATTAAATAAATAATTGATAACAGGTGGCACAGTAGTGATTCTACTTATCAAGTCATGGGACTTTACTAATGTCCATTTGTTCTTTGAAAGTGTTATTAATTACAAAGAATTAAAGATTATTTTTCAATTTTTGATTTTTTTTTTCTTTTATAGACTTTACTATTTTATCATCTATTGGTTTTATTCAATGGAGAAAGCATGAGTGCTCTAACTGTTTTTCTGATGGTTTCTAATTGAGGATCATTATAGTAGCCTATATCCCATACTCTGAAGCTAATACTCCAGCTATTTCTAAAGATCTGTTCTTTAGAGATGCTCTGAATTCTGTCCTAAATAAAAACTATAAAGAAAAGCCATAAGTGTTACTTTTGTTATCACAATTGAAAAAACATCCTTTTTAATGAAACAAAAGGCAAAATCTGTTTTCAAGGTAAGTTTTGTTGAAACCTGGAAGGGAGGGTCCTTCTTTGACTGGAGAAATGCTCTTTAGGGCAGGGAGATGATGTTCAGGCTCTGTTTTTTAGAGGTGTTTTCTGTGCCAGTCTTTTCTGCAATAAAAAGAGTAGCCTGCAGTCTCGTGATGGTCAGATAGGTGGCAGATCATGGCAGTCACAGAAGTCTTTTCATAGAATCATAGAATCACAGAATGGTTTGGGTTGGAAGGGACCTCAAAGATCATCTAGTTCCAACCCCCCTGCCATGGGCAGGGGCATCTTCCACTAGACCAGGTTGTCAAAGCCCCATCCAACCTGGCCTTGAACACTTCCAGGGATGGGGCATCCACAACTTCTCTGGGCAACCTGTTCCAGTGCCTCACCACCCTCATACTGAAGAATTTCTTCGTTATATCTAGTCTAAATCTACCCTCTTTCAGTTTAAAACCATAATCCCTTGTCCTGTCACTACAGGCCCTTGTAAAAAGTCCCTCTCCAGATTTCTTGTAGGCCCCCTTCGGGTACTGGAAGGCTGCTGTAAGGTCTCGCGGGAGACTTCTCTTCTCCAGGCTGAACAACCCCAACTCTCTCAGCCTGTCTTCGTAGGAGAGGTGCTCCAGCCCTCTGATCATCTTCATGGCCCTCCTCTGGACTCGCTCCAACAGGTCCATGTCCTTCTTATGTTGGGGGCCCCAGGGCTGAACGCAGTACTCCAGGTGGGGTCTCACAAGAGAGGAATAGAGGGGCAGAATCACCTCCCTTGACCTGCTGGTCACGCTTCTTTTGATGCAGTCCAGGATACGGTTGGCTTTCTGGGCTGCAAACGCGCATTGCTGGGTCATGTTGGGCTTCTCATCAACCAACACCACCAAGTTCTTCTCCTCAGGGCTGCTCTCAATCCATTCTCCACCCAGCCTGTGTTTGTGCTTGGGATTGCCCCGACCCATGTGCAGGACCTTGCACTTGGCCAGGTTGAACTTCATAAGGTTCACACGGGCCTACCTCTCAAGCCTGTCAAGGTCCCTCTGGATGGCATCCCTTCCCTCCAGCGTGTCAACTGCACCACACAGCTTGGTGTCATCAGCAAAC
>NW_009194256.1:13116-13702 GCF_000690835.1 Fulmarus glacialis
CATCCATCAGGCTTGTCGACCACACTGCTCAGCTCGGTGTCATCTGCAAAATTCCTGAGGGTGCATTTGATCCCACCATGACATAGATCCCAGGTCTGTATCATTGATGAAGATATTAAACCCTACCGGTCCCAATATGGACCCCTGAGGGACACCACTCGTCACCAGTCTCCATCTGGACATTGAGCCATTGACCTTCACCCTCTGGATGCAACCATCCAACCAATTCCTCATCCACCAGACAGTCCACCCACCAAATCCATACCTCTCCAGTTTAGAGAGAAGGACGTTGTGGGGGACCATGTCAAAGGCCTTACAGAAGTCCAGATAGATGACATCTGTAGCTCTTCCCATGTCCAGTGGTGTAATCACTCCGTCGTAGAAGGCCACTATGTTGGTCAAGCAAGGCTTGCTCTTGGCAAAGCCATGCTGGCTGTCTCGAATCACCTCCCTGTCCTCCATGTGCTTTAGCATAGCTCCCAGGAGGATATCTTCCATGATCTTCCCAGGCACAGAGGGGAGACTGACTGGCCTATAGTTCCCCAAGTCTTCCTTCCTTCCCTTTTTAAGAATGGGGGTTATGTTT